>NC_089809.1:6115111-6175111 GCF_029633855.1 Hoplias malabaricus
TTTCCTCAGGTGACTGTCTGTGAAGAGTGTGGTGTGTTCTCCATGTGTCTGTGTGGGTTTCCTCCAGGTGACTGTCTGTGAGGAGTGTGGTGTGTTCTCCCTGTGTCTGTGTGGGTTGCCTCCGGGTGACTGTCTGTGAGGAGTGTGGTTTGTTCTCCCTGTGTCCGCGTGGGTTTCCTCAGGTGACTGTCTGTGAAGAGTGTGGTGTGTTCCCCATGTGTCTGTGTGGGTTTCCTCCAGGTGACTGTCTGTGAGGAGTGTGGTATGTTCTCTCTGTGTCTGCGTGGGTTTCCTCCGAGTGAATGCCGGTGAGGAGTGTGGTGTGTTCTCCCTGTGTCTGCGTGGGTTTCCTCCGAGTGAATGTCTGTGAGGAGTGTGGTGTGTTCTCCCTGTGTCTGCGTGGGTTTCCTCCGAGTGAATGTCGGTGAGGAGTGTGGTGTGTTCTCCCTGTGTCTGTGTGGGTTTCCTCCCGGTGACTGTCTGTGAGGAGCGTGGTGTGTTCTCCTCCGGGTGCTCCGGTTTCTGAAAACACACGTCGGTAGGTGGATTGGCAACTCAAAAGTGTCCGTAGGTGTGAATGTGTAAGTGTGTGTCACCCTGTGAAGGACTGGCGCCCCCTCCAGGGTGTGTTCCTGCCTTGCTCCCAGTGATACCGGAACCCACCGTGACCCTAAACTGAATAAGCGCTTACAGACAATGAATGAATGACTATATTATTTTAAAAAAATAGTTTTCACATGACAATAAATACTTTAAGAATACAAAAACGTTAATAATTGATCCGTGTGTTTTGATCTCACCAGTATGGTGGTGACAATGAGGGTCTTGTTGGCCAATGTCTCAGAGATGTTGATGTCCAGACTGGTCGAGTTCATGACCAGAGTGTTATTAGAAAACCAGATTCCAATCTAGATAATTGACAAAGAAACAAATGACTTATAGCCCCACAAAAAACGATACCCTTGTGTTTGCTGCAGCTAAAAAGGCTTTGGTATAGATTTTGTTTATTCCCAGTGTCAGTAGAAACAGATTTTGCACTCCAGAAATAGCCAGGGCAATTATCTAGTCAATATATCAACATTTCCTCATGATGAGACTGTTATAAAAATGATTAAAAAATTAGTCAACCTATTTCCAGATATCTCTACCTGTTCACTCAATGTGTTTTTATGATAAATATTTCATTCACTAAAAGTTTCATATTCTCACACTCTATTGCAAAGTTATTTTTAAAAGAATATACAATTCTATGAAAAACCTTCATATGCATTCATATAATAATGGATGTTTTTTGAGGCTTTCATTGAAATTCCTACCTTCTCTAAGAATTTACAAAAACTAATAACTAACTGATCACAAAAAGTAATACACAGGACTAATCACAACATGAGAATACAGTATGTGTGTATTATGTGTTACCTGCTTGTGTCCTGTTTTGTGTTTCTCCAGAATGTGCAGGGTGTAGTTGGTCCTCTGGCCTTTACTGTTAAACTCAACACGGCCTGTTAACCCATCATACTCCACCTGAGAGAGGCCGAGCATAGCACTTTTAATTGGACTGGTTTGACCAGAGGAGATGGTGTGTTGTCATTTGTCAGAGATTTATTTATAATCATTGTTACTCAAACTCAAAATGTAAAAAATTAAAAGAATTAATCCGCAGTGGATTAAAATCACCCAACAATCTTTACTGTACGATTGTACAAATATTAATGTTGATACTGTAGTCATACTGGCCCAATCCATCCCTGACAGACGGTAAACAGCTACAAACTGTACAGACTCAGGCCCCATCCACATGCATCTGTTTATTTTTTGTCTGCATTTTGGCCTCCCATCCACAGGAAAGCTGCATTTTAAGTCACTGAAAACAGAGGTCTCAAGGTGGAGATTTTTGAAAATGCTGTTTTCAATGCTATATTAGAAATAAAGAGTACACTATTACTATCTAGATTCAGTCATTTCATGGCTTGTTTATTGCACTACATACAGAGTATAGAGTGATTTGCGATCAAACCTCTGTGTTTCTCACATGCGTTGTGGTGTTTTGATGCATTTCTTTAATAGCTAAGCACCATTTAATGGACCTCCATGAATATTTCACATTATAATAATATTTAAAAAATTTGTTTAAATATCATAATATTTTAGTTACTGACATATATAAGTATGAATTAAAATGAAAATAGCAGCTTAATTTGCTTTAAAACTGACAATTTTATTAAATTGACGGAAAAACTCGAGCTCGCTACGGAAATTCTTGAACGCAACCGTGACGTCACTGGTGGACAACAGCTGAACAACGCCGCAGTAAAACACCGTTATGACTGACCGTTATGACAGTATCTAGCTAAATAACCAACATTATTCATGACAATAGCCTAGCAATAAGCTAAACTCAAATTTAGAGGTAGCGTTATTCTTGTAAATGTGATCGAAGTCGAACTCGAATTCATCCGACACTATAAACCTCCGTAATGCAGCTACGTAGCCGAGTATAATCTGAGCACCGAGTTTAGCGAGTCAAGCTAACGTTAACTAACACCAACTAAAACAGGCGAAGTGAGTGTCCTTACCCTGTTTACCTCCATGTTACAGAGGCTCTTGAACACCTTTCGTTGGTGTCCTTACATGCCCATATTGTTGGAAAAGCACCAGTGAAATGAGCTACAGATAATGGAGTGGGCGGAGGGTCCTTTCCAAAGTGCCCGTTTAAAGTGGACAAACTTAGTCCTTTTTCTGGATATTTTGGGATCTTTGGGCCATTTGTGCACAGACGTCCCACTGTACATTGAATGATTGCAGCCAAAAACAACACACCTTTTCGTCATTTTGCATTAAATTAAGTGCAGCTTCTAGAGTGTTGTCCACCATCTACGTCACAGGCAAGACGCCTATTAGAGTTTCCCAACACTGCTGGGGGGGGGGGACCAACAGTCTTTTAAACCTTTTTCCTTCAATTAGTAAGAAATAACATGTTTTCTGACTATCAATAAACACAAGTTAGGAACTCAAATTCCACTGTATTTATTATTTATGTTTGACACTTTCATAGAGCTGGTGCTTAGCCTTTAAGCGGTACTGGACTGGAATGATAATGCATCCGTTTTCGTATTTTCAAAATATTTTCAAAACCAAGAGAGGAAAATGTTTTTAAATATAAATAGATCCATGTGGTTTGGCCTCATACTAGATTAAAATCAGTCCATAATTATAATTCATAGTTGATTATGTCTGTCGCACAATGCAGATAATTACCATCAGGCCATAAACACTACACAAACAGCAGGCTCCTTCTGGAAATAAAATCATCCATCTTGTGTGTCACCACATCCATCTCAGGTTTAAGACATAATATATATAATCACACATATAGAGAAACATACAGTGAAATGCACAGACACATACAAAAACACACACTAACCATGCGCAGGTAGTTCATGAGGCTGGTGCCGTGCTGCCAGATCTGGGGTGAGGTGCAGCTGAGGGGCTTGACTCCAATTTCCTGACTCCGGTTCAGCTCCTGAACGGCACTCGCCACCACATGAACCGCATCAAAGAGTAGAGCTGAGGACAGCTAGACACACACAGACAGACACACAAAAACACACACACACCAAATACAACAACAGATTACTCATTAGTCTGACAGGAGTGTGTTTATATGGATACATTAATAACTGTGATATTCATTCACTCTTATTTTATATTTGAATATTCTGTGAGTTCAAGACCATGCCTCAAAATACAAAAGTAGGGGAGAGTTCTGTGAGGCTTATAGATGAGTGTGTGTGTGTGTGTGTGTGTGTGTGTGTGTGTGTGTTTGTGTCTCACCGCAGGTCCCGGGTAAGGGTTTATGTCACATCCTTCTCTCCAGGAAAGATTGAGGCTCCTGATGAACTCCAGATAAAACGGGTGTGTGGTGTTGAACATGGAGAAGCCCACTATGTTGGAGTGTTCATCCACTATATCATCTAACCACAGCAAGGGGAAGTCCTACAAACACATAACAGCTAACAACATCAGATAAGGTTCATCTGCAATCCATCTTCTATAACATTGACATATTTTATATATTAATTAATGTTTTCCTTTCGGTATTCCACACATTTGCATACGCCTGTTTACACATGCAAATTACTGTATTATACACATGTACACATGTATTATCTCTGTTCTACAACCCCACAGTTACAGAATATAGTCCTCCTGTTGTTCTGCATACTTTGTCAGGCCATTTTCACTCTGTACTTCAATGGTCAGGACCACCAGCTGACCACCAGAGATCAAGATTAATTTGGGTTGTGGATCATTCTTTGTGAATGATGGTGGTGTAATGATGTTAATGTATGCTGGTATGACTGGATCAGGCACGGCAGTGCTGCTGGAGTTTTTAAACACCATGCCCACTCACTATACTTAACTCAACTTCCTTGTTAGTATAACTCGTAGATGTACAGTTAGAGAGAGTGGCTCATCTGTTGCTGCACACTTTCTGTTGGTAGTCCTCTAGTCCATGGTCAATGCTGTCCGCAGGATGTTGCTGGCTGGGTGCTTTTGATTGGTGGATTACCCTCAGTTCAGCAGTGAAACTGAGGTGATTCAAAACCCCTGCAAGCACTGCTGCACACACTAACACCAGTATCATTGCAGTGCTAAGAATGATCCACCACACAAATAATACATGCTCTATGGGAGTGCTTATTACTGAAAGACAGGGTGAAAGTGGGCTAACACAAGAGCAAAGAGAGACTACAGTATAACTGTAGAACCACAAAGTGTACTAGAAACAAGGAAGTCATTCAGTGGCCTGGTTTATTAAATGTTTTAGATTCTGTACTAAATGCATTTAGTAGACGAGAAGCATCAGAAACTCTGTTTAATGTCTGTTTAATATAAAGGCAAAATCAGAAGTATATAAAAAAACTAAAATAAGCCAAGACTCCTAAGGGTAAATCATGGCGGCCCCCTATGGGAGACCCGCTATATGGAGAATAATCTAATTCAATCACTTTTTTTCTTCATCTGCTCTAAGTTGCACATAATAGAAAATATGAGAAACATGATAAATAATAATTTTAACAAATTATTATACATATTGCTTCTTTATTCTGATAAAATATATGTTCAGTTTTCTTACCATGGTGGTGAGGATGTACTTGTAAAATGCTGATGTCATCCCTAGCTCTGATGCCTGGAAAAGAAGAGACACGAAGAGAGAGAGAGAGAGAAGGATATTAAGAGAATAATATATTCACAGGGAAAGTGAAATAGTGAGAAAAGCAGACTGAAATGGGTCCACTGTAATTACAATCTCCACTGGGCTCAATACCAGGGACAGTGCGGGTATCAGTGGAATTAAACCAAGGTGAATTACAGTAACAGTAAATCACAATGTAGGACAAGAGATGAAGGGGTAGGGGGAGAAAAAGAGAGCGAGTAAAAGGGAGATAGAAAGGGGGTTGCAAAAGGGATTTGTCACTGATCTCTATTTAAATGCATTGGTTTTTACACCTAAAGCCACTGAAGGGTTAACTCATGCATGCGGAACAACCGAAGCCTATATCATTCTGTCAGGGGGCTATGTGAATGTGCTTGCACTATATGGCCAAAAGTTTATGGACACATCTGGCAACATTTCTATTGCAATGAATTATCAATAGTGAGGTATTTGTTGCCCCGTTACTGCCTCTGCCGCAGTTCTGGCAACGTTTAGTTTAGATGTTGAAATATATCTGTAAAGATTTGATGGCATTTGATGGCAGACCAAAATATTAGCAAGATCAAATACTGATGTTCGGTGGGACGCCAACATTCCAACTCCACAGCCCAATACAGAGGGTCTTCACAACAACGCAGACAAAACGTGGTGACCTTAGGCTGCCCTACACTTTGTCTGATGGTTTTCCCTGAAGATGTCGAGTGTAGGGGCAGCACAGTGGCGCAGCACGATGTGTTGCAGTCACACAGCTTCAGGGGCCTGGAGGTTATGGGTTCAAGTCCCGCTCCGGGTGACTGTCTGTGAGGAGTGCGGTGTGTTCTCCCTGTGTCTGTGTGGGTTTCCTCCGGGTGACTGTCTGTGAGGAGTGTGGTGTGTTCTCCCTGTGTCTGTGTGGGTTTCCTCAGGTGACTGTCTGTGAGGAGTGTGGTGTGTTCTCCCTGTGTCCGCGTGGGTTTCCTCAGGTGACTGTCTGAGGAGTGCAGTGTGTTCTCCCTGTGTCTGTGTGGGTTTCCTCCAGGTGACTGTGAGGAGTGTGGTGTGTTCTCCCTGTGTCTGTGTGGGTTTCCTCCGGGTGACTGTCTGTGAGGAGTGTGGTGTGTTCTCCCTGTGTCCGCGTGGGTTTCCTCAGGTGACTGTCTGTGAGGAGTGTGGTGTGTTCTCCCTGTGTCCGCATGGGTTTCCTCAGGTGACTGTCTGAGGAGTGCAGTGTGTTCTCCCTGTGTCTGTGTGGGTTTCCTCCAGGTGACTGTGAGGAGTGTGGTGTTTTCTCCCTGTGTCTGTGTGGGTTTCCTCCGGGTGACTGTCTGTGAGGAGTGTGGTGTGTTCTCCCTGTGTCCGCGTGGGTTTCCTCAGGTGACTGTCTGTGAGGAGTGTGGTGTGTTCTCCCTGTGTCCGCGTGTGTTTCCTCCTGGTGACTGTCTGAGGAGTGCAGTTTGTTCTCCCTGTGTCTGTGTGGGTTTCCTCCAGGTGACTGTGAGGAGTGTGGTGTGTTCTCCCTGTGTCTGTGTGGGTTTCCTCCGGGTGACTGTCTGTGAGGAGTGTGGTGTGTTCTCCCTGTGTCCGCGTGGGTTTCCTCAGGTGACTGTCTGTGAGGAGTGTGGTGTGTTCTCCCTGTGTCCGCGTGGGTTTCCTCCTGGTGACTGTCTTTGAGGAGTGTGGTGTGTTCTCCCTGTGTCCGCGTGGGTTTCCTTCGGGGGACTGTCTGTGAGGAGTGTGGTGTGTTCTCCCTGTGTCTGCGTGAGTTTCCTCTGGGTGACTGTCTGTGAGGAGTGTGGTGTGTTCTCCTTGTGTCCGCGTGGGTTTCCTCCGGGTGCTCAGGTTTCCTCCCACAGTCCTCAACACACATTGGTAGGTGGATTGGCGACTCAAAAGTGTCTGTAGGTGTGAGTGTGTGAGTGAATGTGTGTGTGTCTGTGTTGCCCTGTGAAGGACTGGCGCCCCCTCCAGGGTGTGTTCCCACCTTGCGCACAATAATTCCAGGTAGGCTCTCGACCCACTGTGACCCTGAACTGGATAAGGGTTACAGATAATGAATGAATGAATGAATGTCCAGTGTATGTAAAAAAAAAGCTGACGTTTGCACTGGTGCACTTTGTGTGTGTGTGATACAGGAGTGGATAAAAAAAAAATGATGATGATTACCATGGTGATAGAGTGATAAAAATGAGAACGGCAGTAATTGCGTAAGCTTAGAGTCTGTATCACATGGAGTGATGCAGGAGCTATTAATTATTTGTGTATATATTTCTTATTTTTTATATTAGGAAAGATAATTAACAAGCTCATGACTTTTAAGTGAATTAAGTTAAAGACATTTAACAGCCATTAGAGTGTGTGGCATTTTTCAAGTAATAAAACACTGGAGTGTGAGAATCCAAACATAATTTAAATAAGAGAGAGAGAGAGAGAGAGAGAGAGAGAGGGAAAGAGAAAGTGATTTTGTTTTTAAAATTATGCTTTCAATAAACATGATATAAGCTAAAGTTTGGACTCCTAAGTAAATAAGTAAAATTCAATGCTCGCTATAAAGAATAAGCTTATTACCTTAATATTTAAAAACAGCCAGGGATGAGTCAGCAGACCTAGCTAGAATACGAGTCTACAAATATCCTGTAATTACCGAAAACGATAAAAAGCCTGAATAAAACAGATAACAATAAAAACCCTTCTGACAAAACCCAAACCACAAAAACATAACGTACGCGTACCTTTTTCAGAATAAGGTAAGAAACAGAGGCATTAGCATCTATGATGATGGTAGCTACTTTGTCATCTCGGATCTCCTTCAGCAGAGACGTGGGGTCCAGGTCGTCATCCAGCATGCGGACGCTCAACGTTTCCCTGGAGATCAGGAACCTCCGCACTAACTCCTCCAATCGCAGCAGACCTGAAAAGCAGGGGGGTGCGTTTAAACTTTGTACAAAAGATAGGGTTCATGAGTCTGTTTCATCAATAAAACAATAATAATTATAATATATATATATATCTCCTAAAGCACATTTAAGTGTATGGAGCACCTGTCAGTATGTCAGTGTGTGTGTGTTAAATGTAAATAAGTGGCTGTGTTCTCATGGGAGTGTGTAAGCAGAGAGAGAGAGAGGGAGCCAGTGAACCCAGTGCCAAACTTTAATTAGTTTGAGGGAGAAGAGAAATCAATGCACTCGTTTACACACTCTCATTTTCTCTCTCACTCACTAACTCCTCCAGCACTCTCCCCTCCCTCCCTCTCTTTCTCTCTTGCTCACTCACCCACTCCCTCATTCCCTCCAAAACATCTCCCTGGATTTCTCTTGCTCCATTTTTCACCCACTGGTGCTCCCTCTGTCTCTGTCTCTCTCTGTCTCACTCTCTTTCTCTCTCTCTCTCTGTCTCGCTCTCTTTCTCTCTCTCTCTGTCTCGCTCTCTTTCTCTCTCTCTCTGTATCGCTCTTTCTCTCTCTGTCTTGCTCTTTTTCTCTCTCACCCCCTTTCTCTCTCTCTGTCTCATTCTCTTTCTCTCTCTCGCTCTCTGTCTCGCGCTCTTTCTCTCTCTCTCAAACCTCTATGCTCTATGATTTCATGGCACTTCTAGCTTTAATACAGCTCTCTATCCCAATGTCTCTCTCTCTCTCTCTCTCTCTCTCTCTCTGTCTTTCTCTCTCTCTCTCTCTCTTTCTCTCTCTCTCTCTCTCTCTAACCTCTATGCTCCATGATTTCATGGCACTTCTAGTTTTAATACAGCTCTCTATCCCAATGTCTCTCTCTCTGGCTGAATCTTAAATGGCTCTGCATTTTATTGCCCAATTCTTTTAGACAACACAACCGACATTCATTCATCCATTCATTCACTTTTTCATATTCTGTAAGTGCTAAATCTGGTTCAGGGTGGTCTACTCAAGCCTACTCTGAATCCTATGATATATATATGAGTGAAAATATTCTCTAATGTTTAGCTGTTTATTTAACCACTGCCCCCTCACTTTCGCTCTTCAAAGCTCCAGGAAAGTTTGATGTTTTATGCTAAAATTTATACATAATATATTACTTTGTCCAAAGTGTCTGAACTCCAGTTCATTTCATTCAATATTACGTCTTTATTGAAAGTGCAGCAACATTATGCGTCTGGGAAGGCTTTACAGTAGATTTTAAAACATTACTGTGAGAATCTTGATGTTGAGTGACACACTAACTCATCCCAAATGTATGAAACTCAACACTGTGTGTGTGAATGCCTTATTTGTGCACATGTAGTGCACTATAGTGAGCTAGCCTTCATCTCATTCTCGCTATAATGGAAAGCTCTGTGATTAAAACTTGTTATATTAATACCTGCTCCCCCGCCCACCCCCACTCACACACACACAAACACACCCCCACACACTTCCTCACTTTCACACTTATTCCTAATAGAAATGAGAAAATAATGAACTCCTGCTGTCACAGAAATCACACTCTAACAGAGTACAACCAAATGCTAACACAAAAGCCACCTTAAGCCCAAGAATTCACAAGCATTTATAAATAAGTAAATGTCTTAGGTCTTTCCGGTGTAAGTACAAGATAATCCAACTTGAGCTTACATAACAAATTGTGACCATCTGAGGCAAGTGTGTGGTGATTTAGGCGTGCATTTAGCACAATGCTAAAGTAGCTAACATGTTTATCTACACTAATTAGCACTGTGGTAACTGCCTGCCTAAACCTTAAGACCTCATGTATCACAGTGTCACACAGCATTTAAAGAGCCCCTCCAGTGCAAGTCATGTTTTAACCTTGTTAACCTGTCTGTGGGTGTTGTTTATACGCTAGAAGACATGTGCAAAGTCATGTGCGAAATAAGTAGTCAACGTGATGGCTGAGCATTTACACTTTAAATCTGCAAGAAAGCAATCAGCTTCTGTGGCAGAGCTTTCCAGGTATGTTCCAACTGCAGATGATTAGTGGAAGGGTGGATGGAGATTGAGGGAGATTCATGCGTACTCAATAAAGAAGCTGTACAGCTGCATCTATATAATTTTTAGGGCATTTAGATGATTTTTACTTGGAAATAACTTCTAAATGTGTAATTTTCTTGAAAAGAAAGGAACTGTTTTAGAGGTTTAATCAACGCCAGGGGAGAAATCAACAAGAAAATACATTTTAAATATAACATTTTTCTGTATTTATATTATGTCCAGCCTTTGCCTGTCCATCTATTCTTTTCAGAAGGCTTGCTTTAAGATTGTCAAAGGAATATTTTTTTGCTTTTGGGTCTCATTTTTCATACTTTTCACAATCCAAATAATCCCAAACGTTCATTCATTTATTCATTGTCTGTAACCAATTATCCAGTTCAGGGTCACAGTGGCAATCACTGGACGCAAGGCGGGAACACACCCTGGAGGGGGGCGCCAGTCCTTCAATGTGCAACACCTTCACTCACACACTTTTGAGTCGCCAATCCGCCTGCCAACATGTGTTTTGGATCACCCGGCAACCGGAGGAAACCCACACGGACACAGGGAGAACACACCACACTCCTCACAGACAGTCACCTGGAGGAAACCCACACAGGCACAGAGAGAACACACCACACTCCTCACAGACAGTCACCTGGAGGAAACCCACACAGACACAGAGAGAACACACCACACTCCTCACAGACAGTCACCCGGAGGAAACCCACACAGACACAGAGAGAACACACCACACTCCTCACAGACAGTCACCCGGAGGAAACCCACGCAGACACAGAGAGAACACATCACACTCCTCACAGACAGTCAACCGGAGGAAACCCACACAGACACAGAGAGAGCACACCACACTCCTCACAGACAGTCACCCGGAGGAAACCCACGCAGACACAGGGAGAACACACCACACTCCTCACAGACAGTCACCCGGAGCGGGACTCAAAGCCACAACCTCCTGGTCCCTGGAGCTGTGTGACTGCGACACGACCTGCTGCACCACCAATGAATTTGTTCCCATTCTTTTGCTGTTTTCTGTTATTCTCAGTTTAAGTTTGTGCTTCTTTACAGCTCCACATCCTTTCAGATCCAATATATCCGGCTGTCTTCCCACAGTGGAGGGATGAACACAAAAACTGTCACCTCTTTTATAAATCAGAAGAAAGATGAAAGCTTTAAGTGTTGTTTTATTTGAGGGGGGGGATGCTTTCAGTGTGACCCTAGGTCTTGCACCAGTGATATGGGGACTATATATTTAACAAACTTTCACATATTTTCTCTTACCTTAGCAAATTTTATTTTCTCACATCTTGTATCCATGAATATCTCCTAAAATAAGACATTTTTAACAAACATTTTAACTGTAAATATGTGAGACACTGTCTGAGAAGTGGCCATCTTACGGTCACTCGATTAGATGCGATCTGTAATGGCTTTGGGCTCATTCGGATGAACAAAGACACAGAGATCAAGAAGAATGTGGTGGATCAGAAGTGACCGGCACTGTGTCCAATCAGAGGGCAGATTAATGACGGGCCAGTAATGAGAAATAAATGAACATATTCTCATTAATTAGTGAGCGTTCTTCAGACACACACACACACACACACACACACACACACATTATCAAATCTAACAAAGCACAAAAACACTGGCCTCTCCCTCTATCTCCTGCCACCGTTTTAAATGAGCTTGATGAGTGGCAAGTTGCACCTACTCTGCTGCCATGGCAACCATAGTGCAGCCAACTAGGTCAGAGCTGAGCTGTATGAAGCGATGCCCTCACACACACACACATACACGCACACACACACACGTATCATTGTATCTATGACATACCACAATCAGCCATAACACTATATTCACTTTATTGTTCGTTTTATCAGCTCCACTTAGTAGTGCTACTACTATCTGTTGATCTGCATACATTGTTCTTCCGTTTCATGCTGTTGGTCAGGACCACTACAGGACCACCACAGAGCAGGTATTACCTGGGTGGTGTATCATTCCCAGCTGACATGTTGGCGGCATTATAGTGTGGGCTGGGCTAGAACGAGTGGGTCAGACAGCTGCTGGGCGTATCGTAAGTCCAGTTATCAAAGCAGGGGCTCCAGAGCTCAGAAACCCACTCAGAAAGAAATAAAGTAAGAATATTTTGAGAATAAAGTCACAATATTTAGTGAAAATCTGTGTTTTCTGGCCTTATCTCTCAGCATCTAAAAATACTCTATGAGAGATTTTGTCAGTATTTTCCATCATTTGCGCATTATCCATGGAGCAAGACGGGGGTTTGTGCTGTGATTGGACACAGCAGCCGCAGCCAAAAACATATTTCATTCTCCAGCAATTTATTCAGTAAAAAATTCAAGTGATCTGCTGTGATTTTATTTTCAAGAAAGAATGTTTAAAAATTATAGCAGATTTTTACAGCTGCCAGTACCTCACTCTCTCTGTATGTGCGAGTTAGTGTGTGTGTGTGTGTGTGTTGGCTGTCAGAGGGACACAGAGAATAGTTTTATTGTTTTTTCTTTTTTTGCTTTTAAATTTGAAGGTGCTTTCAAAGGGTGACGTGATCAAAAATGAGGTTGAGAAACGCTGCTTTAAACCATCCATCCATTCATTATCTGTAACCCTTATCCAATTCAGGGTCGCAGTGGGTCCAGAGCCTACCTGGAATCATTGGGCGCAAGGCAGGAATACACCCTGGAGGGGACACCAGTCCTTCACAGGGCAACACACACTCACATTCACACACTCGCACCTACGGACACTTTTGAGTCACCAATCAACCTACCAACATGTGTTTTTGGACTGTGGGAGGAAACCGGAGCACCCGGAGGAAGCCCACGCAGACACAGGGAGAACATACCACACTCCTCACAGACAGTCACCCGGAGGAAACATCTAGTCATTGGATAAATAATCATAAAATATCCTTACAGAAACGTCATCAAGTAAAATATTAGCTCAGCACGTTTCCTCTTACAGGGGTTGGACAATGAAAGTGAAACACCTGGTTTTAGACCACAGTAATTTATTAGTGTGGTGTAGGGCCTCCTTTTGCGGCCGATACAGCGTCAATTCGTCTTTGGAATGACATATACAAGTCCTGCACAGTGGTCAGAGGGATTTGAAGCCATTCTTCTTGCAGGATAGTGGCCAGGTCTCTACGTGATGCTGGTGGAGGAAAACATTTCCTGACTCGCTCCTCCAAAACACCCCAAAGTGGCTCAATAATATTTAGATCTGGTGACTGTGCAGGCCATGGGAGATGTTCAACTTCACTTTCATGTTCATCAAACCAATCTTTCACCAGTCTCGCTGTGTGTATTGGTGCATTGTCGTCCTGATACACGGCACCGCCTTCAGGACACAATGTTTGAACCATTGGATGCACATGGTCTTACTGGTGCAGTGTGGAGTTAATGAAGATTGGCCGCCAGGCTGCTCCAGTTTAGCCATGAAACCCCCCACACTACAATGACAGGTGTTTCAGTTTCATTGTCTAACCCCTGTAGATTCAAGATGTTTCAGTTTCAATCCTGATTAGCAATACTAATTAAATATTTCTATTTTAAGATTTACAATGCTTTAAAATAACATGAACCATCTAAAATTGGCCTACCGCGCTGAAACTCCTCAAACACTACTACAGCCCCAGAGGTAGAAACATACAGCTACTAATGTCACATCACGCAGTGTGAATGAATACTATCTCAGGACAGATATGTTGCAGTAATAGATCACATTCCTAACGTATCCACCATTTTTATCATAAATGATATTGTGAGTCTGTGCTTAACTACAATTAATGCATTATTTTAATGCAGTTTAATTTTTAATTTTAAAAAATTTAAGACAATCTCTTAGGTGGCGCTCCTGGGCAGACCAGACTAGTAGATCTAGAGAGATCAAAGATCACAGACTCACACTCGGCCTTGGCGCAGACCAGACTAGCCGATGGATAGCTGAAGGAGCGTAGGATGGCTCCCACGGCAAGGCTCAGATCCTCGTTGCTAGGATACAGGGTGACAGACGCGAAGCGTAGATACGGTAACCGTGGAGTCTCTTCAGGACCAATCTTTACATGAGGGATCTGAGAGAGAGAGAGATAGAGAGAGAGATAGAGAGAGAGAGAGGTGAAGTAAGAAAGAAAGAAAGAAAAAGAAAGGAGATTTTAAAATAACAGGAAAATAAACCTTACATTCAATCAAATATCAAATTATGCAAATTATGAAGCATCTTACCTCCTTTTCTCCACAGATGTGACTGACAGTGGACCCTGAGGCAGGGCTGGAGGCGGGGCCAATCACAGAGACCACACCCTTCGGCAGAATCTGGCACACTGGAGGAGAAATCACAGTCTCTAAACCCCCTTCTTTACAGCCAAAAGGTTCACTACATGTTTGAAAATTGTTGTACGGATCTGATGGTGTTCAAGCTTAAAAGGTCAGACACTGATGATCACTTCTTTCACTCCAGAATATATAATCACATGCGTTGTTATCCAGCTCAAAAATAAAACGGCTTGGTGGCTCGCACATTTTAAATATAGGTCTAAAAGTGAAGATAAATCTGTTGGAGTGAGAGGCTAAAATGACTGTGTTGTTTCAGCAGAGGAACCCACCAGCACATCAAGAGCGTTACTCAAACACTTCTCTCAGTGATTTTTGTGTGAGCGCCACTGTAAAGGGTCACATGCTGTAAACTAACCCACATCAAAGAGTGTGTCGCGTGTGCCACAGTGAAAACATCTCGAGCCGTGGTGCTACATAATGGCTGAGTGCCATGGAGGTGCATGGAGCTGTGGCTCGAGACAGTTCCACAGTCCCATGTGACACTTGGAACTGACACAAAAAAAGGTTGAAAACCCCTGCTCTACAGACTGTCTGTGCCAGCTATGGGAACAAATACGCATACAGGGGGTCCTCGACTTACGACGTTGATCCGTTCCTACGTCGCATCATAAACTGATTTTCTGTGTAAGTCGGAACACACGTACAAACTGTACATAAATAACATGCTGTAAGCACTTATCCTATCCTAACACCTATCCTCCTCGGACCCGAGCTGCGTAACCGTGTATTCTTCCGCCGCGCACACCAAACACGAAGTTCACGTTACGACGTTTACGACGCAAAACCACTTAAGTCGAAACAAGGCTTTATATAGAAAATGTGTCGTAACCACGAAACATCGTAACTCGGGACTGACATAACCCAAGGACCCAAGCATTTTCACAGTATTGTCAGTATCACAGTACAGGCAAACTATGGTAAAAAGAATTAGATTTGCTTTAATTCAATATGAATTTGCATTAATTAAAAAAAAAGAATACATAAAATGATAATTCCATAATAATAAAAAAAAATTCGAGTGATTTACATAAAATTATCAATTTTATTATTCATTCATTCATTCATTATCTGTAACCGCTTATCCAATTCAGGGTCGCGGTGGGTCCAGAGCCTACCTGGAATCATTGGGCGCAAGGCGGGATTACACCCTGGAGGAGGCGCCAGTCCTTCACAGGGCGACACAGACACACATACATTCACTCACACCTACGGACACTTTTTTTGAGTCACCAATCCACCTACTAATGTGTGTTTTTGGACTGTGGGAGGAAACCAGAGCACCCGGAGGAAACCCACGCGGACACAGGGAGAACACACCAACTCCTCACAGACAGTCACCCGGAGCGGGAATCGAACCTACAACCTCCAGGTCCCTGGAGCTGTGTGACTGCGACACTACCTGCTGCGCCACCGTGCCGCCTAATTTTATAATTAAATTATTATTATTAATTATTAATATCGGTGTTGGATACTCCAAGGTGCTAATTATCGGTTATCGTACCGGGCCAAAAAATTTTAAATCGCTGCATCCCTAGTTAACACACTTCTCTAGGGTCTTAATGAAACATCTGTTAATTGCTTTGGTGAAAATACCACAGCACCATTCTCCATCTGTCTACACAACCTTTTTCAGAATAACCAACGCTACATAAGGAGCAGCACAATGTCAAGCTCCAGATCCCCAAGTTAATGCATTTAGTATAGAAATCCTAATAACAATGGCACTCACTTGTGTCAGTGGTCTCATACTGAGAGTCTTTCTGCAGCTCGAAGACGTCCACTTCCACACGGGCTCGAGCCGGACCTTCCATCACACTGTTAATGTTCTCACGTGCTAGTGCTAAAGCTAACCGCTCTCCCCGTCCACACGCCGAGCGGTCATCCAGAATAGCCGCTGTCCACAGAGAGAGGTGAAGAAGGGACAGGGAGAAGACAACAAACCATTTACAGCACAGCAGTGTCAATAAATCCTAAAGGCCAACCTTTAAAGGGTCATGACACAGGCTTTCAAGCTTAATATGACGGCAATAGAAGCCTCCAAGCAAAGGCCACAGACAAACGGAGGGAGATTCAGGTAATGGAGTGTGATGCGTGGTCATGATCTGACACCTGCTTCTGTATGAACGTCTGACACCCGCTTGAGAAATAGAACTGTAGCCTGTAACTGCCACACCATTTAAGGTGGACCACATCTACCACAACGTAACTGCAGCCACATTTAAGTTGAAATGGAGGCACTAGAATGAAACAGCTGCACTATTGAAGGTCGAGCAGAGGCACAAGGACATAACCACTGCATTGAACGCTAAGCTGGCCAATCAGAAACAAATTTGAGCATCATATGTTGTTCCTTGTTGTTTTTGTGTGTGTGTGTGTTTCTGCATGTGCTAACCTTGCTGAATTAGCTTTAGCTGCAACGCAAAGTGACTTATCTCTAAGGCTATTTTCACACAGCAGGTAAAAGTGGCCTGAATCTGATTTCATGATCTAATCCAATGTTTTTTTGTTCCGCTGTTCATAATATCTGTATAATGTACCCTATATTTTACATTAGTCTGAGAAGATGATGCCTGTCGGTTCCATCCAAGGCCCTTTCGTTTTGAAATGTAGGAATGGAACTAGGCTGGTGATTTACAGTTTCTTACACACTAAACTCAAATTTGCTGGGTCTTTTGCAAGCATGGTGTCTCCAAAGAGAAGGAGACGAGAGCCAAAATAAGGAGTTTAATATTTCCATGATACACATTTGAGCAGCCTTCATACTGACAAGTACAATATAAAACAGATAAAGAACTACTAATAAATAAGTTCTCATAGCAATGCTAATTAGCCTGGATTAAGTTGTTTCACATGTTTTTCATTCATTCATTCATTCATTATCTGTAACTCTTATCCAGTTCAGGGTCACGGTGGGTCCAGAGCCTACCTGGAATCATTGGGCACAAGGCGGGAATACACCCTGGAGGGGGCGCCAGTCCTTCACAGGGCAACACAGACACACACACACCTACGGACACTTTTGAGTCACCAATCCACCTACCAACGTGTGTTTTTGGACTGTGGGAGGAAACCGGAGCACCTGGAGGAAACCCACGCAGACACAGGGAGAACACACCACACTCCTCACAGACAGTCCCCCGGAGGAAACCCATGCAGACACAGGGAGAACACACCACACTCCTCACAGACAGTCACCCGGAGGAAACCCACGCAGACACAGGGAGAACACACCACACTCCTCACAGACAGTACCCCGGAACGCTGTGACCTGCCCTTTTCGTTATCCTAAACTCCTCAAAGTAAATTGAAAATGCATTGAACCTGAATCTATGGATCTGTGCTCAACGTCCATGGGTTGACATAAAGTCACCTGAATTCTGAGCTGTCTCTTCAGACATAATTGAAATGCCACAGATCTAATATAGACTGGATTTGGGTACCATATAAGATCTAAAAAAGTCATATAGGCTGGATTTGGACCGCTTTTACCTGCCGTGTGAATGTAGCCTAAGTGTCTCTGTAGTGGTGCAGTAACAGTAAACTATCCATCAGTCAATCAGAATGTGTGACTGGAACCAGCTGTTCTTTCAGCTTGAATAAAAGCTCTGTCTTTAATATAAGAAGGAGCTGGCAGTTATTCCTCGCTCTTTACCACACACATACATCTGGCAGCTGTCTGTCTGACTTACATGAGAAATCTAGTTTATATCAATGTCAGACCTATGCCAGTAGTTTAGCAGCTAATAGCTGCAGGGTGTCCTGCCAGTTTATTTTCATGTAGCAATTATTTGGCATGAAATCAGTCTTCCTGCTGTAGCTCCATAGTGTTGCTCCAATTCCAAAACTGTAAAAAAACACTATAAACATTTATGGACACCTGTTCATCAAGCATTTTTCTAAAATGAAAGATTTGAATTCAGAGTGTGTCCCTCTTTGCTACAGTAACAGCTTTTACTCTTCAGGGAAATCTTGACTCTACCTGTTAGAACCGTGCTGTGAGGATTTAATGGCAGCCAAATACACATTAGCGAAGACAGGTACTGATGTAAAGATACAGAATGGTGGTCCATCACTTGGCATTTAGCGTAGCATGGGAGCATGGCTGCTTTAAATACATGTGCAGTCAGTTGCTTTCAGCTTGAGTTTCAATAGCAATGAATGATTTTAAAATTGTATTCCTATTGGTTTATTCAGAATTACGTTTTGAAACAATATAAAGGGACACAAAAAAGATAAAAAAACATCTGTACCCATTACAACAATATACTGAAAACAGCAACAGTTGCTTGTTTAAAATAGACAATTATTAAGGCTTAAACTCACATAAAATTAAGAATTATATTGCTTTGTAGTCTCTGTTGGAACTAGTTAATGCACCAGTGAGTGGGTCCCCCACATGGGACTGGCCATGTTTAAATCAGGTTTACATCTCAGCCACTAGGTGTCAGTATAATGGCTGTTTCACAACCTCAAGTAGAATTATTAGAGAAAAAGAGTGTAACTCACCCATGCGGACAGATGACAGGACAGAGGGCTGGCTGAGGGTGGAAGGCGGCATGGTAACCACGGTAACTAGCAGGAAGTGGAAGCGAATCGACAGCAGCAGCAGCGCTGGCAGTTCCGGCATCTTCTACTGCTCCTCATGGAGATGCCGTCTGCTGCCTATAGCACCCCCTACAGGAAAGAAATGTACATTATAGCTGCAGACTATTAGATTCATCGACTACATTTAAGATCCTCTGGGCGCTTCAAACTTATTCTAAAAATGCTGCTTATGCAAACAAGGTACAGACTAATCTTGAATAACAAGTGTGTCCGCTCACACGTCTCCCAACAAATCTCCCTTTAATCTCTCACAGAGAGGTACAGCTAAATGCATTAAGGTGGATTTACATTAACTTTGTTTTGCATTCAAAGAGCAGCTGTTGGCAAAAAATAATTAGTAGAGCAACAGATTAACCTGTACACGTTTTCTGTCAGAGGTCAGATACAGTAGTGGAATTAATGGAACACCCTGCAGTAACAGCTTCTACTTTGCTTAGGAAGGTTTGGGACACTACAGTTAAAATCTGATTGCATTCAGTCACAAGAGCTGCAGTGAATGTCTTATGATTAGTTCTGGATTAAAAACGGTATTCAATCTCATCAGGTATTGGTTGGAGTGCCAACACTTCAAAAATTATGCAAATTAATTAAACAATACATAATTAATGGCAGCATTAAACACAGCTCAATATAATTCAATTATATGAATTAATGACATCAACAAAAACAACAAAAATATTCTGAGTTATAGACTATGAATTTTTTTTCTGGCCTAAATTTTATAAAAAGCTCTGGTGTGTTTCACAGGTGCAACTCATGAGAACAGTATCCAGGAGTTCAATTGCACAACTGAGGTAATGACTGGTTCTTTTTTGTTTTGTTGCACAGCTTCTGTTTTAAGGCACACTGCTTTGTCTTCCTTGTTCTATCTGTATGTTTTACTTTTATAAATTTCCATTTTTTTTATTCTCAAAGAAAGAAAAGAAAATAAAATTAGACACAGCTGTCCAGGAGCGACCAGCATCTTTTGTCAAACACTGCGTTGGATTTTCTTTCTTGAAGGAGTTTTATAATGTTTTCCATTTCTTCAGTTGACAGCCTCAGTGGTTGGGTCCATGTTTTCTTTCAATTAGAAAAATTAAACAGTCTGTTAAGTTCTGTAAGCACTCCATTTCAACTGCAGTCTAATTTGCACATTTTTTTTATTTTTTTCCGGTATTTAATTTAGAAATGCAAAGTACAAGATGCTGTAATCTTTTCCCTGTACTGAGTGATTCTATAATCTGTTGGTTTACTTGTTCTGGAAACAATATTCCATTCATTTAAATAATTTAATTAGTTTGTAAATGATCAGTTTATTTGTTATGAAGTTAAAAAAAAACTGGGTGAACATTCTGTAAGTGCTACGAGTCACTTTTGCCAAGGGTTGTGTAGTTCCACTGCTCCACAGCTTAATGCTGTGGGGCTTTATACCCCACTAGACATCAACTAACATTGGGCACAGTTGTATATGTTCATTCAGGATGAGTTTAAAATGGTGGAAACCACTCATTATACGTGATGATCAAAACCGTGTGGCCATGATTTGTACTTTCTTTGGTAAATATTAAAAATAACATAAAAAATGTTAATGCGGATGTGAAACTTTTTGACATGGCATTTTCAAATTTATCCTTATTACTTTGGACAGGGCCGTAGACTTGTAGACTTTACTAGTCTAACTGTTGTTGTTTAGTCCCTCCATCTTTCCGGACGGATTAGAGCAACCAAACAAGGTACAAAGGTTGACCTTTTGAAACTGACAAACCCGACCCCCGTGGATTTGGAGAGGTCACTGGAGCCAGGTGCTGTTCCGGCATGGCCGCCGGCCGCTATCCGTTGTCATATGGCAGTCGATTCCATAAAGCCTCTGTTCCAAATCCTATCTCCTCAAGTACACAAGGAAGGTCAACACAGATGTCCAATGACATCTGTCACAACAACACATCACGAGCAGACACCATGCAAACAGCAGTGAAAGCTTTAGCCAAAAGACTTTTCAAACAAGGACTCCATCGTCTGGAGTGCCAATGCCAAGGGCAAAAAATACATACTCGAAATCTGAGCGTGCTAATTAGAGGTGTCTGTCGGCACGCAAAGAATTGAGAAGAGGGTAAAGGAAGCTTGAATCGCATACAGATGAAAACTATGGTGTCCAATCACTGCTGTTATCCAGCATTCGTTTTAGCGATGTATCTGGACAAGTACAGAAGCTGGAATCTCACTGGAATTACCTTCATATTCCGCACTATGGCACTGGAATGTTGTTTCATACACTTAGCCCTGGTGTGAGGGGGCCGTACTTCACGAGCGTCACAAAAACAAAAACGTCCCGTGTGCCTCAAACTCCTCTCACTTCCATTGCACAAAGATCTGAGTCTGATTCACAGGAACGTGCACAAAACCGCCAAGGAGAGTGTGTCCTTGTCTTTGAACTCGCAAGCGGGAAATTAACAGCGGCTGACTGGATGGCCTTGGTCCAATAAATTCGAAATATTTCTAGAAATGAATTAAAGATATTTTGTGAATAAAGTCCGTATATATTTATAGAGTGAAAGTATTACATACTCAGGTAAAAAAATCCAATTCACATGCTGGGTTAACTTCAAATAGTGCATACTTCTAAAGAGAGCCAGGATTGAAAAAAGGTTGAGAAAGCCTGGTTTACAAGACGGATGTCTATAAACACTGGGCAGCCATAAAATGACCACAGAACATTTAAGTGTCTAATAGGTAGTATTTTCCATGAACCCAGATGTTTCTGTCACCTGGGCATTCAGCCACAAGAGCATTAGTGAGCTACTAAATGGAGCTCAATCACTCCAGAGAATGCGGGTCTACTGCTGCACGGCCTAATGCTGGGGGATTTTAAACTCCCTGTGGCCCATGTTTGGCATTGAACATGGCGACCTTAACCTCACATCAACTGCTCAATAATTTCATATTTCATTTCTGTGCTTTTCTTTAGACAGTATACACGTTTCAAACTCGTGGCTTTTAGCAACTAGCTCTTCTCTTGGTGGAAGAATAAACAGCAAAGTTAAAAAGGTCGTTTGCATATTTAACTAAAGACTTACTACAAATTCATGTGTCACATGGGCATTTATTGCTAGAAGTAGCAACTGCTCATGGGCTTGTGTTACAAGTGCTTTCTGAGTATTATCTGTCATTTTCAAAGTGCAAGGAAAGGGGCTGGATTAGTGTTTGTGGTAATTGCAGTGTGATACAGGGGTGTCCAGTCTCACTTTGAAGCTGCAGGAACCTCACAGCAGGGGAATGTAATACACCCTTAATACTAAACACAATGGAGCAGATTTACTAAGAGAGGCTCTAATTATCCACAGTGTACAGACGCTTCTGCACCTTGGGGGGGGTGTCCAATTTAGCGACTTATCTGCTGAGAACTTCTATGCAAATGAACCCAGGTGCAACTTGACGATAAACACATGACTCACATGATTCTTGGACCGTAAAAAATATATCTTAATCAGGGAAGACATGGTAAATGCAGTCAAAATAGGTAATAGTTCTTTTTATGAGATTGCTGTAAGATTCAGCCTATTTCTAGACATTTTTACTTGATTTTATCTGATGAACTTTTCATATTCCATTAGCAGATCTTTTTGCTTATTTCAAGGGTGTTAACTGAATAATTATTTTGAGTTATTTAAGATACTTATTGCTAGGGTTGGGCATTCATTCATTCATTATCTGTAACCCTTATCCAGTTCAGGGTCGCGGTGGGTCCAGAGCCTACCTGGAATCATTGGGCGCAAGGCAGGTATACACCCTGGAGGGGGCGCCCGTCCTTCACAGAGCAACACAGACACACACATTCACTCACACACTCACACCTACAGCCACTTTTGAGTTGCCAATCCACCTACCAACCTGTGTTTTTGGAGCATGGGAGGAAACCGGAGCACCCTGAGGAAACCCACGCAGGCACAGGGAGAACACACCACACTCCTCACAGACAGTCACCCGGAGAAAACCCACGCAGACACAGGGAGAACACAAAGCACTCCTCACAGCCAGTCACCCGGAGGAAACCCACGCAGACACAGGGAGAACACACCACACTCCTCACAGACAGTCACCCGGAGCGGGAATCAAACCCACAACCTCCAGGTTGTGGACACTACCTGCTGCGCCACCGTGCCATTGGGTTGGGCAATTAATCGAAAATGTATCATATTCATCAGAACTTATTAATTAATGCAATCTTGCTTATATTGGATATATTTTATTTCTTTCTTTTAATTCTGTTCATATTTCTCCCAGTGTGTTCATGTACTGTCCCTTTAAAACCACACAACTGCACATGTAGTCATGTGGTTCTGCCACGTGGTAGGAACATGGAGGAGAACCTAAACACAGAGGCATACCGAGCAACTCGAGCAGCTTGTACCAAAGAAAAATGCAGCGTCTGTTGTTTGGACGTGTTTTGACTTTAGTGAAGACGACACTGAACATATGTAAACACTGAGTTTCAGCGACAAAAATTAATCCCACCAGTCTGTTTCAACACTTGAAGCACAATCACACACCCAAACAGTGCATGGTTCAAAAAGAGACTGACAAGCTCCCAGCAACATTAGTAAAAGAAAAAAAATGATAATAAACAATTTCAGTTTTAATGCTTGTGCATTTTTACAGTACAAGCCTCGCCTGTGATCTATGGGGGCAAAAACATGTATAAAAAATAAAATTCCAGTAATCATAATCAAGGTCAAATGCTCAATTAATCTTAATATTGATTTGTGGTCATTCCGGGTAGGTTCTGAACACGCTGCGGTTACAGACAATGAATTAATTGATGGTTTACGGTCATATCGCCTAGCACTATATATATATCTATCTATGTTAAATTACTTAAAACAAACAACAACATCTAGAAACAGGGTGAATGACCTTATAATTTTCTTACATCAATCCAACAATTAGAACTATTATTTATATTACTAGATTTAAGATGATGGCAAGAAGACAGCATTTTTGCAGTGTGTATAAAAGCCTGTTTCCATCAGGTTTCTGGTTTAAATTGTCTTTAAATATTTCCAAATAATGACCTACTGGCTAAGGGGTGGCACAGTGGCGCAGCAGGTAGTGTCGCAGTCAAACAGCTCCAGGGGCCTGGAGGTTGCGGGTTTGATTCCTCCTCCGGGTGACTGTCTGTGAGGAGTGTGGTGTGTTCTCCCTGTGTCCGTGTGGGTTTCCTCCATGTGACTGTCTGTGAGGAGTGTGGTGCGTTCTCCCTGTGTCCATGTGGGTTTCCTCCATGTGACTGTCTGTGAGGAGTGTGGTGCGTTCTCCCTGTGTCCATGTGGGTTTCCTCCGGGTGACTGTCTGTGAGGAGTGTGGTGCGTTCTCCCTGTGTCCGTGTGGGTTTCCTCCGTGTGACTGTCTGTGAGGAGTGTGGTGCGTTCTCCCTGTGTCCGCGTGGGTTTCCTCCAGGTGACTGTCTGTGCAGAGTGTGGTATGTTCTCCCTGTGTCTGTGTGGGTTTCCTCCGGGTGACTGTCTGTGAGGAGTGTGGTGTGTTCTCCCTGTGTCTGCGTGGGTTTCCTCCGGGTGACTGTCTGTGAGGAGTGTGGTGTGTTCTCCCTGTGTTCTCCGGGTGCTCTGGTTTCCACCCACATTCCAAAAACACACGTTGGTTGGTGGATTGGCGACTCAAAAGTGTCCGTAGGTGTGAGTGTGTGTTTGACACCCTCCAGGGTGTGTCTCTGCCTTGCGCCCAGTGATTCCAGGTAGGCTCTGGACCCACCGTGACCCTGAAGTGCTTACAGATAATGAATGAATGAATGACCTACTGGCTTGAGCTACTGACGTCACCCAAGAAAACAATGCAGGATTAATGGCAATAATATTTGGAAGAAAAAATAAAAAGCTTATCTTAAAGAAAGTATGTGATTATCTTTGGAGAACCAGACAGTATTTTGTGAATGAAAAAATTTGGACTAGATGTTGGGCCATTGCTGTGAGAATTTGATGGAATTCATTCATGAGAACAGTAGTGAGGTCAGGTAGTGATGTTGAATGATTAGTTTAGGATCACAAACGTTGAACAATTCCCAATCACTCCAGAAAGCACATCTCAGTACAAAAGCTGATTTCAAACACAGCATCCTTCACACTCTGATACTGGGACAGTAGATGGCAACTGTTAGAGGTCCAATGACAAACCACTGACTGTGGTCAAACCCTCACATTGACCTCTGACCCAAACAGCAGCACAGGGAAATCATAGAGACATGGATTTACACCAGATGCCCGTTATTATGCAAAAGGAATCCAAAGCATGCAGGGGTTATTTCTCCCTGGGGGTGGTGTAAAGGACCTCTGATTTTGGATGTGTCAGCTGCATTTGTGTATATATTTGTGTCATCCTGAAACACTGACCAGTAAATGCAGATATTCCTTCTTTGCCCCATCCCCCCAACACATACACACACACACACACTTCATTATTTGTGTATATGTGTGTCTGAGTGGGAGGGAGATAGAGAGAGGGAGAGAGAGAGGGAATTTATGCTGCATACTTGGCAGTCTGCAGATCCTTTTTATGAGAGCAAGAAAACCGGAAAATCAGGCACAGTAATTATCAACAGGGAGAGTGAAATAGAGATAGAGAGAGAGAGAGAGAAATAGGCAGCCTCAGGGGCAGGGAGGAGCGGATAGCTGGCAATTCATTTGTTTCTTCGGCTTTGTACCGAAGAACTGAATCTGACAGTTACAATAATAGCAATGTGAATCATTCTGACTTAATTGATTCGGATTGCGAGGCACTGTACGTTGAATTTGAGCCTTTATATAAAAACGCCACTCTCTCCAGCACACTGCGCTAGCCAGCCTTGGCAGGTTCAAACACATTTCCGTGACGCGAGGCTCCTCTGAAAGGCAGAGAAAGAAAAAGAACGTGTCTTTCTATTTTTCCTTGTATCTGACGCCAATTGGGAGCGATTCCAAAGGAAGAAAGTCACCTGGGCTATAGCTTCATAAGCTGCAATTTGTCAGTTGCTTGGTCTGGGTTGTTCTAGCTGGGCTAATGCGTAGCACAGTGGGTCAAACAACAATCTTTGATGCAGGAGATTAGGGTTTAATGCCCGGCTCGTGTAACCACACCACAGTATTTATATGCGCCTACATTCGTGACTTGATTAAGTTGTAAGTCACACTGCATGAAACCTTCTACAAGCTACAATCCTGCAAGCAAAGTGCTGGACAGGGCCTGGCGAAAGATGTAAGCGTTGAGATCACAATGCATCTTGTTTCTTGGCACCGCCTGAACTCTGCAGTTTTGTAGACTCCCTCCCTGGATGTATATCAAGGGTTTGAGCAGAAACCCTCCCTGTTTGTGAGGATCTGAATGCCCCTCAGGACGGCAGCAGGGTTTCCTCCGATGCTAACTGTGGAAGGGAAGTCTGGGAGTGTCTGTAAAAGGTTTTGTTATAACCTGACATGTCAGGACAGATTTATAGGTTGTTGCAAATGACGTTGCGCCACTGTGTTAACTGCAGAATGAGGGCAGGAAGTGATTTTATACACAGGGAGCCCTATAACGTGCTCTCAATGTCTGTGGTTTATGGACGCTCAAAGTCATTTCAGCTGATATGAGGAGCTTGTATCAAGTACCAAAAGCTGTTGTTCATTTAGGGAGCAGAAAAAAAAGAATCTGACTGAAAACCGGCTTACGAACCTCCACCTTAGTGATGTAGTACATTTATAAAAATCTATCACCAGCCACAGCACCAACACAACTCTAGGGTGACCTATGTGTGCTTTTAAGTCCTTTACACCTTTATTTGCTACGCAAAACATGGGAATTTCTTTTTTAATTCATCCGAGAACTTACATTTACGTTTCGGCATAGCTGCTCGAGATGAGGGTGGGTACATGAGCTTTGCCTGACGTAAACAAGGACTACTGACGTGCAGACTGACCAATTAAATGTTTACAGAGAAGGTTATCGACCAATAACGGTAGCTCTACAGTCAGACCGTCCAATCAGAAGATTTTAGGCTACTTCACCACGCCCCCTTCTCACTCATGTGAACCAATCAGAGTAGGGGAGGGCGGGACTAGTTTGTGAACGAAACGCTTCTCGAAGTTCTATGTAAGTTCTAGAAAAACAAAATCCCGGAGGACATGTCCGGGTAAAAGAGGACGTCTGGTCACCCTACACAACACATTCTTCTCAAAAACTCATGAGGCTAAAGTCAGCTTTTATATCGCCAATCTCTTGTTCCACCTTAAATGGTGCCCCAGGTTCCATTCTGTACCTGTCGCCCCATTTAAGGTGGAAATGGAAAACTGGCTTGATTCTGATGTCTGTGAGGAGCGTGTATTGTATTTTGCTCAGTTCTGGGTGAGCTGTGAGTGTCCAGCGTTGATTACGTTACGAGATTACGAGAATGTTTTTTTTTTCTCTGTTAGTCGACAGGACAATAAAAGAAAACCGCACTACAGTCGTGGTGTAGTACTTAAAAAAGCCGTATGCCTCAATACATTGGTGAGCTTTTATTAGTGTTCTTGTGTTGAAGGACGTCTGGAGAGGATTACAGTTCTTATACTTAAAAAAAATCACTCTCCAAAACATAAACATCACTTCCAACATATGTTGTGCTTTTCTGTTTGTATATTTATCTCTTAATATCATCTAAAGCAGCACAACACAGGCTCTTTGCCTCAGTCTTCTCCATTCTGATTTCATTTCTTCCATCTGGATTTTACACGTTGTCGGAATCACGTGACTGGAAGCTACTGGTGCTACAATTAATGTAGACATGTATGAAGGAATATGGCACAAAACAATGGGGAAATGCTAGTAACACCATGAAACATTGCTTGAACTTGCTTCAAAATGGCGACTGCTGTCACTGTGCAACTGCCTGCTAGTATTTGTTTGTTTGTTTCTAGACAGACAAATAAAAATGCAGTGTGTTCACTCGGAAGAATGGATAGTCGGTGAAAGAGTAACTGGCAGATTTCTAAAAACTACAACGATGTTAGCGTTCACTATACATCAGACAGTCCATGCGAGTCTGTGGGCGGAGCATCTGAGGATGAGGCCGGCTGTCCTTTGACCCTGCCGGCTTTCCGTAGGCAGATGCTCTGAGAGCTCAATAAAAACTTCAAATGCGTCAAAAAGAGACTGGAGTCAGCAGCAAATGCACACACACATCACAACAGTGGATATTACAACGCACCACTATCCACTTTCATGCTGAGCCTACAATCAGTCAGAAGTGCCACAGTTCACTCAAGTCTCTCTCTCTCTCTCTTCCTGTCAGTCCATTCACTCATCCTCAACTACTTTCTGACACACATTCCTCGGTCCTACTGTCCTTACTCAGGCTTTTTCTGGAGTCCTCATTTTACCTTTTCTCACTCTTCTCTTTTTCATTTTTCTCCCTCTTGGGTTTATACACTGAATGATCACTGGATTAGGAACACCTACCTCGTATCTACACTCACTGTCCACTTTATCATCTCTACTGACCATACGGAGCACTTCGTAGGTCTACAATTACATGCTGTAGTCCAAATGTTTGTGCGCATACTGCATACCCCCATTTCACCCAGATCTTCACTGGTCACCCAGATCTTCACTGTTCACCCTGTTATACACTCTTACCTTTTGGGTCCACGTTGTAGATGCAGAAGTCAGTGACAGCTCATCTGTTGCTGCACAGTTTGTGTTGGTCGTCCTCTAGTGGTTCATCAGTGGGCACTGGATGTGGTTGGTGGACTATACCTAGTCCAGCAGTTATACAGAGGGCTTTAAAATGCTTGTAATTGTAGAACTACAAAGTGCCCTGTATGGTCAGTAGAGATGATAAAATGGACAGTAAGGTAGGTGTTCCTAACCCAGTGATGGTTCAGTGATCAACTGAACGAATCATTCAAAAGCAGTGTCTGACGTCAATAATGTTGCCTTGACTGCCATCAAATCCTCACAGCAGCACTACAACATCTAATCTAGACCCCTCATAGAAAATAGAGGCTGTAACTCCTTCAAAAATAGAGAAAAATCTTGTGTTCTTTTACAGTAACACTGTAAGACTGGACAACCTTACAAGTTTACCAGTTTAACACACTAGCATAGCTGACATCACAGCACCAGCATTAGCTGTTACTCCTAAGGGATTCCCTGACAACATTTTCCCTGTTGTACTTGCCAAATGTGCTGAAATTACAGCAAAAACAGCAAACGTGACGAGATGTTGCCTCAAGCCATATCAATGCTTTTCATGATGGCAACAGAGACAGAAAAATGGAGGCTTAGGTTTCTTTCACACAGACTACCTCAGCGTGAAATAATCGATGCAACAGCATGACCACTAGCGCTTGCTCATGTCGGTTATTCACAAAAACACACGCGCACACACATACACATTTTTATATCTGTGAATTGTGGGGACATTACATAAACTTCCTTGCATTTTGTGGAAACTTCCCATTAAGTTTCTATAGGTACTACAAGCTTAACACTAACCTTAAAGGGGATGTGTACGATTACGGATAAACACAGTTCTCTCTGATTTGTTTATGTTCAGCAGCTCTGCGCATTTTTAAAGGGGGATCCGAAGGTTTCAGGGAAAAACAACGGTTGTTTGTAAGTGGCTGAAGTGTAACTTGTCTGTAAGTTTTTATTCACTGTTTGAATTTGTTTTGTAGCACTTTGTAGCATTTGGAGAGCTAGCACAGAGCTAGCTAGAATTTAAAGAAATGTGTTATTTGATTTCAATTGTGAGTGTTGCCTTTAAACCAACCTTTAAACTCCTTGTCTTGTAATGATTTACATCTGAAGGTCCCCAAAAGAAAGAAAGTCCCCACAATTTGAGTGTATAAACAGGTTTTGGTTCCCACAGTGTGATATTTTCCTGTTATTTTCCTGACATTTTCCACACACAGACATAAACACAAACACATTTATAATGTGGAACAGCACAGAAGGCTTCTACCTGCATTTTGTAAACGGACAGTCCAGGGGTGCACAAACCCTCAGGGAGCCTAGAAAGCAATGCTTGTGAAAGGCTAATAGCATAGCTTGCCAGGTCAACATGTTTGGAGGAGAACAATAAACGCCTACCTGTTGGTTAGCATATGAATTATTTATTGTAAATTTTTAAGTTGTGATTACTTCATACACCCTTACCTTTTAATCTCCAGGACTTAGGCTAGTAGTAAGCCTACTAGTAAACGTAGGCTAGTTGTAAAGTAAGTCTTTACTAAATTCAGGTTTATGCATTACTAAATTAAAATGGGTTGCACCACTCAAACTAGTATGTATGTACGAGATAGTATCTACTAAGTATTTACACCTACACCGAAGCAGTTGTAAGCTGTTACGTAAACCATAGCAACCAAAAATATGGCTCACTCAGAGCACTCTGAGCGGGACAACAGGAATATTTTTTGCTATCGGATGTTGAGAGACAGGCTACATCCTTTAGATAACTATGATGATATGGATATCTGTGCTCGATTTCGGCTTAGACCATAATAGTATGGTAGAGATAACCTGACATACAAGACACAAAGTATATATAGTATAAGGCCAACCCTATATTTAACCCTATTGTGCTAATATCACAAAGCTATTCTAACACCTATTTGTCGAAATAATAACTCTCATAATAAAGCAAACTAATTTATTATTAATAAGGACATGCCTTTAAGGCTGTGATTATAGGGCTGCTGTTACTTTGGCCTTTAATGCATAAACCGTTATTTTGAAATGGCATTCCAAATTCAGTCGCCGCGAGGGAACACCAGGCCAAAGAAACAAATATACACAAAAGTATGACATTTTGTTTAATTCAGTTTTGAAAATATAACAGTACCGTTTGGTTCAATGTATACATATTTAATAATATATTTTTCCCCTCATAAAATGTAAGAAATCGGTGCAGGATGCCATCCGTGTTCCCATGGCAGCGTGTTTGGCAGGTGTTGTCGTCATGGAAATAGTGCCATTGTTTACCTCGGTCGCAGAGTACGCATTAGTAAGTAGATACTAGTTCAGAAACATTATATGGATTGGTGGTGCAACTCGATTTAGTAAAAGGCTAGTTTGAAACTAAATAGTGTTAACTAAGGACTTACACACAAACTTAGGAATAAAGTTACACAAAACTGGTGCATCCCAGAGAAGAGAATGTAATGTAACTTTGGGGAACACAACTTCACACAACTTTAAAACCACTGCTCTACGTTTGAAGGTACATTTACAATGTCGACCGTACCCTTTTAATTTATAAGAATGTATCAGTCATAAACTACACTCAGTCTAACATTGTGATCTTTTATATACAAAAAAATAAATTGTATGATTACAGTAAAAATTAAAAAACGTGTGCCACAGATTGTCATGAAGATAAATGGGTTTGTGAAAAGGACCTGTAAAGCTTGTCCAACAGTAGCACAAAGTGTGGGTGGACCTTTAGCAGGTCCATTGTCATACAGCGCAATGCCAGCAGTCATTCATCTCCCCGTGTGTGAGTTTTGACAGCGAGGCCAGTGAGGACACAGAGCTGTGTATGTCCCAGGACGCACCACAGCCACGTGACACTTCCCTATCTGTCTTGCCCACTCTCTCTCTCTTTATCTGTTTATGTCACACACACACTGGACTCTCCCCTAGTTTCTCGCGTGTATGATACACACTGCAGTGGCCGGGTGACTCGCAGTACACTGTTGTCCCGGGGATGTTTTTATATGATCTCGTGTTTGCCGCATAAGATCGGTTTCAGCTCCCAGGACGCAAGCACAATAAAGGCAAACTGGAGCCACTTGAATCATCTTAAAAACAGCATGTTCCCAAAAATCCTAATGTCAAGTGCAAACCTCAGACGCTCCCGTGTGTAACGTTTTAATCCGATGGTGATTACAGAAGCAGTGTGTGGACATTGGATGTAGCTTAATGTAAATCACTATCGTAAAGTGTTTCCACAAATGTTTGAACATACAAACATCTCCAAGTACAAGGTCACGTACGTTAGCCATGGCTGCCTTCCAGTTGTGCAGTTGAAACGTACCGAGATTTAAATCCTTCAGAGGATTAGCACGCCGGGTTACAAATGAGGCTAATACTACTTAAATATTTCATTTTGTTCGGCGCAGGTGCACTGCGGGAGAGATGCGAGGTGTCAGGAAGGTGATGAATACAGATTATAGTTGCGCTGAAAGCCCAATTTAACACACAGCCGCATTAAAACACTCCTCAATCTGGATCTGATCCGACTCCCAATGAGGTCGCCATGGAGACCTCTGTGGATCCGATGTGAAACAGACTAATTAACTGATATTAACTGGTGCTAAGGTTTTGGAAATTTTGAATGTCCACAGTTTACCCCTTTCACAAAATACATGTGAAGGTTTAGCTTCTTTTATTTTTGAAGATTTCTGTGGGGCACTCAGCCACGGGAATATTAGAGCAATCAGATACTGAAGCTGGATTATTATTCATTCATTCATTCATTATCTGTAACCCTTATCCAGTTCAGGGTCGCAGTGGGTCCAGAGCCTACCTGGAATCATTGGGCGCAAGGCAGGAATACACCCTGGAGGGGGCGCCAGTCCTTCACAGGGCAACACACACATTGTGTGTTTTTGGACTGTGGGAGGAAACCGGAGCACCCGGAAGAAACCCACGCGGACACGGGGAGAACACACCACACTCCTCACAGACAGTCACCCGGAGGAAACCCACGCAGACACAGAGAGAACACACCACACTCCTCACAGGCAGTCACCCGGAGGAAACCCACGCAGACACAGGGAGAACACACCACACTCCTCACAGACAGTCACCCGGAGGAAACCCACGCAGACACGGGGAGAACACACCACACTCCTCACAGGCAGTCACCCGGAGGAAACCCACGCAGACACGGGGAGAACACACCACACTCCTCACACCCGGAGCGGGAAACGAACCCACAACCTCCAGACCCCTGGAGCTGTGTGACTGCGACACTACCTGCTGCGCCCCAGTGCCGCCCTGCTGGATTATTAGTTTTAGATTACAAATGAGTGGGATGGACCTCTATTGATAAAGGGCTCCACAGAAAAAGCTGTAGTCCTCTAGCCTACACTTGGCATTGAGCCTGCTGAGTATGAGGCACATGTGCAGCTGCTCCAGGGTTTTTCATAGGTTTATTTGTCAAACTCTTGGTGATTTATAATTTCCAAATGATCTTAAACAATTAAAGCAAAAGAACATCTCCAAATAATCTCTAGCCTCAGTATTCGGAATGTCAAAAAAAGAACAGCCACAGTACAAAGTATCTCTTCTGCCCTCTTATTCTTTTTTTGCCTCCCTCTCTCTCTCCTCACGTTCTCTCTCAGATGATGTCTTCTAGCACACACAAACACACAACACACAGTTTCTAAAATAAATGACTCACATGACATTTGCTCTTTCTCTCTGTCTCTCACAGTCAGCTTCTACCACTCAGACAGAGAATAAGAGAACGGGGGGATGGGAGAGAAAGAGAAGAAGAAGAAGTAGCGGTTAAAAGAGGAAAGTAGCACCAGAAGAAAGACAAGATGGAGATGGTAGAAAATAAGTAGGAAACAACCAAGAAGAAGAAGAAGCAGCAGAAGAAAAAGAAAGACATGAAAGAAGGAGAGAAGAGGAAGGAGGAGAATGTAGAAAGAATGGTAGAATAAAAAGAAGTAAAAGAAAGATGTAAAATAGAAGGAGAAACAGGAGACATAGGACATGAAGAGGAAGGAAAAGAAGGACAAGACAGGAGGAGGTGTAAAAGTGTAATGACAAGAATGAAGAAGTAAAGAGAAGAAGAAGAAGGTAAAGATGGGGAAATGAAAGAGTGAAGGAGGAAAAGAGCTTGATGGAGAAAGATAAGCGCTAGTTAAAAGAAGAAAAGCAAGAAGCTGCAGCATCCTCTTCAAATTCTGTAAAAATCATTATGATTCACTCGGTATGAAGTCAATAAAAATGCCCATAGACCTTGTGCAGGTAATTGGCCTCTTGTCTGGAATGGGTGAATGGGAGTGTTCCCATTGAAAGGGTATTAACATGCAACACAAGGAAGATCTGATTATACCATTCATTACGAACTACACACTCAACAGTGAGGTCACTGCCAAAGCTCTGTCATCATAAAGATTTCCAGCTTTCCAACAAAGCCTCTCATAAGGTCAGTGTTCCCGTGGCTATGGATTTTCCATAACCTTGAAAAAAAAAAAAACGAACAACCTGGATATTACAAGATTTCACTCTGTTTTGATGAATGGATTCTGCCTGGTACTTCCTGCCAAATGGTGGGTGGCCCTTTACAGGTGAGCATAACAATAAATGTGATTAAATAATAATAATTTTATCAGCGCCACTGAATTTACGGGAGCACTTTGTAGTTCTACAATTACAGCCTGTGCTGTGTTTCTCTGCATACTTTTTTACCCCCATGTCACCCTGCTCCAGCAGCACTGCTGTGTCTGATCCACTCGTACACACCATCAACACGTCAGTGTCACTGCAGCGCTGAGAAAAATCCACCAGTTAAATCATACCCGGTGGTAAGGTGTGGGTCCTGGCTATTGAAGAAAGTATGCAGAGAAACAGGTGGACCACAGCCTGTAAGTGTAGAACTACAAAGTGCTCCCGTATGGTCAGTGGAGCTGATTGACTGGACAGTGAATGTAGATACAAGGTAGGTGTTCCTAATCCAGTCATCATCCTGTGTGCACTGGGAGCTAACAGTGGTTATTTACACAGACATAAAGGTGAGTTTGCAGAAAATATTAAACACTAAACTCAAAAAAGTTATTTCCCCAGGCTCCTATATCTGTGAATGAGGAGAGAACTTTAAACCCAGAACTAAAAGCGAGAATATTACTTTGTTAAAAAAAAAAAACACTCAAATTTGGCCCAAGACATGTTTATTCAGCTTGTCCTGGTGGCTACACAAGGGATCTGATCGACTGTCTTCATTTAAGGGCAAAACATTGCCTGTAAACAGACGCCATGTTTAGTGTTATGAGCTTTCCTATTTATTTTTCAATCAGTGACCTGTCTCCTTCTCCTTTATTTAGTCTCTGTTGGCATCCAGCTAGAATTCACCCTCATAAACACATAAATACATGCAAAATGTCTGCTGGGAATCTAGCAGAATTACTCAAAGTCAAGCAGTTCACTCCCTCTCTCTCACACACACACGCACACATACAAAATCCCCCCACAATACCACACACTCCCAAGATCCGGGAACAAACCAACCGTGCCCAAGACAAAAAAACAGTAGGAACCTGTTAGCTAGCACTACAGGATCTCATTAAACCTGTCGGAAAGTCGTTAGCTAGCTCGCTAAGGGCTAATTAAGCAAAGTTAAGCCTGTAGAAACTCCTGATTGGGTGCCCCGATCATATTAAAGCAGGCTCAAGCTTCATAGTTGCAGGTTTTCATGGTTAAAAATGGTTAGCCGACCACCTGTGTGTTGTCATTATGCTAATAGGGCCTATGCTAAGAGGAATAAGCAAAGAATGGCTGGGTGTTTATGGAAGCGCGAACGTTTAAGACAAGATTAGCATAACTCTCGTTTCATAGCTCAGTGAGTCAGCACTGAGGCTTTTGGACGCATGCATATTGCATCTGTGTGTGTGTGTGTGTGTGTCCATTTGCATGTTTCACATACAATATTTCATGTACTTAATTGCTTTATTTACATATTTATGCATGTTATAAACTCAACTTTCCCACAATGCTACAAGCTTATGAGAGTGACACCTGCATGGAAAACTCTTTCTTTTCAAACCGCTGCTAACACAACATGCTTGGAGGAGAACACTAACTGTCCAGGTCACCAGCGATGGCTAGCACTGTGCTTCTGAAGTAGGGTGAGGCCCATCCTAACCTCCCAGAGAAAGTGAAGCCAATTGTGCTCTCTTGGACACACTGCGCTGGTTTTAATTTGACACACTCCAACTCAAAGCTAGATTAAACTGATGCTGATGACTGACATAAGCTACTCTTTTTCAGCCTTAATCCAGCTTAAGATAACAAACGTGCATTTCATTAAATACGCTGTGCTACTCTCTCTGTGTTTAGACTCTAAAAAATTTAAGATGGAGTCACTTAACTTAGTTTAGCATAATACATTTTAAATTATATATAAATTACATTTATGGAAAAGCTTATGGGGTATCATAAAATGAAAAATAATAATAATAATGATTATAATAACACAGATGCAAATAATGATACGGCAAGCAGTTATTATATATTTAATCAACTAATTAATCCATTATACCTTGTGCAATTTTAATATGTAAATCAAATAATTTCTCATTTATGGTGCTATAAACAATATGGGAAATATCACCCCCTACACTTCCTGCAGTGTACTGCAATCTGTCAGAAAAACATTATAAACAATAAAGCTGCCATTTTACCACCATTTTTATTAGATAGGTAGATACGACTTTAAAGACTTACTGCTTTGGGTTGAAACTTTAATGATACAGATGGGCCTAAGGTCAACATGCTCGAGGTCAAGGGTCAGCTAGTGAGGTACATAACTCAACTTTGAGCTTGAAAGCATTGGAACTGCGTTCTCTGCAGAGTAAGAGCATTACCCAATACCTTTAAGAAGGTAGGATTAATCATCCAGACCCCATTTTCAACATCAGTACCAGACCCTGCTAATGATATATGCCATGAAATCCTCATATGCTCATGTTCCAACATCTAGTAAAGCCTTCCCTGAGGAAGAGAGTGTCCATATTAATGCTTTCATTTCAGAAGAAATGTGGGATGAGGCATTGCCGATGTAGTGTATTAAGCATTAGGTTCTGAATAAAATAAGGAACTCTCTTTGAGTTTGAAAAGAGGATGTGAGGGGGCAGTGATTAACTAAGTGGCTAAATGACATAGAGAGAGAGAGAGAGAGAGAGAGAGAGAGAGAGAGAGAGAGAGAATAGAAAGGCAGAGAATGAAGAGATGACAGGAGAGAGAATGACAGGAGGCAGCTAAAACAGCCAGAGAAAAAACAAGAGAGAGAGAGAGAGGACGAGGGAGAGAGGAGGACGAGGGAGAGAAAGCAAAGAGGGCGGAGGGAGAGTGGGAGTAGATGGAGAGATTCTATATATAACTGTAGGGTTATGGAATAAAAGGGAGAGATCACAGTGTGTGTTTGATTACTTAACTTACAAAAAGCCATGGTAACCAACCTAGCAGCCACACACACACACACAAGTGTGGCATGCCAGTTGACAGAAACGTAAATGTTCATGTAAGGAAGTGTTGATCCTCTCGCTTGCTCTATTTTTCTGTCTTTCTCACTTTTTTTACACACACTCTTCTCTCTCTCTTCTTAGAAACATCCACTCGTCTCTATTTAGCCATGAAAGAACAGTAGATCATGGGTTCTAACCCCGTGTTCCTGCAAAGCACTCTGAGAGCTGGCTCATACACAAACAACTAAGCCACGTGTAGAAACGAGAAGTTCAGGAAAAATCCATTGGCCTTTTCACCATCAAAGGAGAACCCTACTCCCCCTCCAGACACCCACAACTTCCATTCTACCTCCCAGGGGTCCTGCACACAGCTTCAAGGAATACTCCAGTGCTTCTCAACCTGATTATGGCTCATACAACTCTTCTTCTGGAAGGAAGTGTGTTAATAAGGAGTTGTAACTTTGCTGTGAGGAACTATCATGACCAGTTTAGGATCTGTAACTCATTCCAGAACTGTCGGATCACTACATTACTCCATCACTACAAATATATCAGAAATATACTGCTCAGTGCTTGGGGCTTTATGCATCTCTTGTTGAAACTTGGCACTGAGCACGAATACCTTAGGGTCTGGTGTGGCTCCTACAATATATATTCATGTTCCTCTATGGGGATTGTACTCCTTAAAGGGGGCATATTCTGCTCCTGTTCCTCAGTTCTGGGGTCTTTGACCTGCTTTGGTCAAAATACCACAAGGATCAAACCACACAGGCGTGATAAACGTACTCGTTCAGGGTGACTTTACTCAGAGCCTGTTCCTTTAAATGAGAAGGAGCCACTGCTCAGTTCAGCACGATTGCCCAGGAGTGAAGAGGGTGGATCAAAAGTCATTTTCCACATATTTAATCAGAAGTCGTATTTCTCTGCACTCATTTTTTGTTATGCTTTTAACCTTGTCTTTGCGCACTAACATAAACATGGGTCCAGCGCTGTGATCAAAAAGACTCTGATGAGCAGGTGGTTAGGGTGGTTTAATCATGATCTGTTCCGTAAAAAGGCTAGCTTCAAGTAAGTGAGTGATATAACTGTCCTATGAAGTGGACCATATTGTGAAAATGCAGTAGATAGCGATTAAGTTGAAAAATACTAGCAAATTTAAAGAGGAATTTAAAGGCTGGCGTTATGTAAACACCACAAATAGGAATATATGAATTGTTTACAGTGTTTATACACATAGGAAAAAAATTGTGGATGCATATTTTCTTATGCTTTTTTGAGTCACTGTGTTGAAAGCAGAGGAAAGTGGAGCAGCAGTGCACTGTGGGAAAAGCACAGCAGGGTCACTGTGAAAAAGCTGAAGCTTCTCCACTGTTTTCCCTCATCCAGAGACAATAAACAACTGACGCTCAGAACATTGCTATATGTGTAACACCTGGGCTGGCGAAAGCCAGGCCACATTTAGAGCCTAAATGGAAAAAAAAACATTAAAAAAAATGCCAGGATGTTAACGGAGCATGTTGCCACTAAATAATAGTAAAAATTGATTTATAAAAGTGATTATTTATTTTTCTTTACCATTTTTGAAAAAACATTTCTAACACATCGTCTAATCACATTGCTTTGTATTCCCAGAATGAACCAGCTTATGCATTCACAGCGCAGGTCTCCCGAATGAGAGCAGCCCTGTTAAATATGCATTCAGTACAGACTAACATACATCCAGGCCACTATGTCTGTGTAATGTGAGAACGAATCATTGGAAATGACTCACTGCTCATTTAAACATAAAGATATTGAAAGGTATCCCAGCAACAGGTATATGACTTTCAAAAGACAACTTTGTCTTGGAGCAGCGGGTAGTGTCGCAGTCACACAGCTCCAGGGACGTGGGGTGATTTTCTGTGAGTTCAGTGTGTTCTCCCTGTGTCTGTGTGGGTTTCCTCCGGGTGCTCCCATGGTCCAAAAACACACGTTGGTAGGTAGATTGGCGACTTAAAAGTGTCCGTAGGTGTGAGTGTGTGAGTGAATGTGTGAGTGTGTGTTACCCTGTGAAGGACTGGCGCCCCCTCCAGGGTGTGTTCCCGCCTTGCGCCCAGTGATTTCAGGTAGGCTCTGGACTCACCGCGACCCTGAACTGGATAAGCGCTTACAGATTATGAATGAATGAATGCACCAATAGAAAGGTTTCTAAATACACAGAAAAAAATCCAGTTCAATTAATTTCATTTGAAAGTTAAGAAGGTAAATGTCCATATGTTTAAATATTGGTTATGTGTGTTTTTGGTCGCCTGCAGCCTATTCATTTACATGATGTTTTCAAAGCAATGATTTTGGCCAAAACCAGACATTACACAGGTGTTCATCAGGGTTCAGTATAAGGTCCATTGTCATTTTCTATTTGATGGATACTTCTAAGAAAAATAGGATTCAATTATGGCACACATTTCATACATATTTTTCAAGTAAAATGTTGCGATTACAAAATGAGTGTTTCAAACCAGAGTTTAAATAAACATTTATTAAATTTAATAATTAAAGGTAAACATGAGAAACATTAACAGATTCTTTCAAAACTGAATAAAGGCTTTGACTTTAACATAAACGAGACAGTGTCTGAGATCTGCTGAAATAAGGCATGAGCTCTAGTTGATGCTGGACATTACTGCGGCCATCAGTCCTTTACCATAAAAGGCATGAGCCAAGGCCTCTCTCTCTCTACCATCCATTAGCGAAAAGTAGGACAGCGGTTTTTTTTCCCCTCCATTTTTGGAGTCGATCGGCCGCTTGCACCCCGCAGCCTTTCGCCTTGAAACCAGAGGCTCTTTCTCTCCATATACATCCCTCCATCCCTCATTATCCACAACCAGTTCTCTCTGGAGCCGTATAGCTCCTTTCACTGTAGGCCAGGACCTGAGTGGAACCAGCCATATAATAAACAAGCCCCACTAAGAGCTAGCTTCACTTAACTAGCCCTACCTGCCCATGGCCAATTCAATCTCCCTGCCTTTTGATGTTGTCGACTTGGCACTAGCCTCAATGCTAACAGTGATTGGGCGGTGATTGGACTGTTTCTCTTCCATTTACAGAAGGCAGGAGTTGCAAATGTGAGGCTCATTAGCCGCTAGTCAAGGCTTTCTCTGGGTGACAAATTGTCCTCGTGGTACAGAAGTCACTGTTCCCTTTATCTGCTCTGATTTGTCAAAGGTTGGTAGCATTCTGTGGCTTTTTTTTCAGTCAGCTTCATCTGGCACTGGGAAAGTAGTTCTCAAGGCTTCAGTTCTAAAAAGTCACACGTTTGTTTGTTGTTGCCATGTTTATCTACCTAATTTGGGTCCTCAGCAAGCCCAGTGTGGAAAGATGTGGGTTTTCCCACCAACTTGGGGGAATTTTATTTGTATATTGCAAACAAATAAACCAACTAATGAAGTGCACTGGAGAGTAATACACTCTACGGGTTAATAGTGTACCAGAAGTTAAAAAATACGTTTGTGGAAAGGGATTCTTAACAATGTGCAAGGTGCTCTTACACATGCTTTTTTCCAAAATAGTACAGTACACATACTTTAAACTTTCAAATTTTACAGCCCTGTAATTACATAGAATTGATTTTTTTTGTTGTTTTTTTATTTTTTATTTTTTTTGGGGGGGTGGCACAGTGGTGCAGCAGGTAGCTGCCGCAGTCACACAGCTCCAGTGGCCTGGGGGTTGTGGGTTGGAATCCTGCTCCGGGTGACTGTCTGTGAGGAGTGTGGTGTGTTCTCCCTGTGTCTGCGTGGGTTTCCTCCGGGTGACACTCTGTGAGGAGTGTGGTGTGTTCTCCCTGTGTTTGCGTGGGTTTCCTTCGGGTGACTGTCTGTGAGAAGTGTGGTGTGTTCTCTCTGTGTCTGCGTGGGTTCCTCCGGGTGCTCCGGTTTCCTCCCACAGTCCAAAAACACACGTTGGTAGGTGGATTGGTGACTCAAAAGTGTCCGTAGGTGTGAGTGTGTGAGTGAATGTGTGTGTGTGTTGCCCTGTGAAGGACTGGCACCCCCTCCAGGGTGTATTCCCGCCTTGCGCCCAATGATTCCAGGTAGGCTCTGGACCCACTGCGTCCCTGAACTGGATAAGTGCTTACAGATAATGAATGAATGATGAATGAATGTTTTTTTTTCATGAAATTGAATTGGCCTGGTCATTTATCTGAACAGCAAATGTAGTATTGAATAGTAGTGCTTGGATCGCTAGTCCACTATAAGTACACCTTTTTAGGGCTGAATAATTTGGAGAAAATAACATATTGTGATGTTTCTGACCAATTTTGTGTTTGCGATTTCAATTGCTATTGTTTTGGTCTGTTTTTCTAAGCAAGACAAAGACGATCTGGCTTTAATTTTGAACACTCATTACAGAGAGCCAGACTGTCATACCATTGTGGTTGTTGTTGTTATATACACAGCACAATGTTTGGCTGCCTCTGACTGCTTAAACTCTCTTATATAGAAAGTAAGTATCTCCATTAAAACTTGTCAAAACACCACTATTTGATTCTGAATAATGTTACATTTTTAGCCCTGTTGGATAGCACCATGCTAAGTGATGGAGGGGGGGGGGGAGTGATGGGGGGGTTATTCCTAATCACCCAGAGTCAAAGAAAGGACAAGTATTAACCTTTGGACTTCTACACACAGATGGCTCAGACACTGAATTTAACATCTCTGGATAATAGAGCAATAAGTTCAGCATCATCCAAACCATTTGTTAAAGCCTTATTTTATCACATTGGTCACACACATAAAATACGTTAAATTGTTGAGTAAGCTGAAGCACACTTAGCTCAGAACGATGTAGAACCAGTTCCAGGCAGAACACGATGTGAAATCACAGTATGTGTGTGTGTGTGTGTGTGTGAGAGAGAGAGAGAGAGAGAGAGAGAGAGAGAGATCCCCTGTGTGTAACACTTTATCCTGACATTTTAGTGTCGTAGAGAGTAAGTGCATTTGTAATGCAATATGCTCTTGTTCGCCCTACTTTCTCTGACTGGACGAATGCAGTGTCCGGATCTCTCTACAGAAGTCAGTCGTTTTAAACACGAACCGGTCACAGGTGAGGTATCTCACTTCATCAGAGGCTTGAGTTCTTTATCCGTGACTCACGACAGTGTAAAGCCCTGCATTAAAGTGAGAACTGGGTACACCGCTTTCTGAGGTGATGGAGCTCCACCCAAAACCTTTGAGACAAATTGGAGACACATTCGAAGCCCTTAACTAATCATGCAACATCAGCACCCGAACTCACCAATGCTCTTACGGATGAATGCCATCAACTGCTCACAGCAATTTTACAACATCTAGTGTTAAATCCTTCCTAGAAACAAATTGGTCTGTTGGAGTAAAAGGAGACAAATGACCTATTAATACCCTTCATTTCAGAAGAACATATATTAGAGCGGGCTTTTAGAGACTTTAAGCTTGTGATCGATATAAATAAATAACAGACCCCTGTTTATTCCTATATACATGAAGTGTGACATTTCCATCGGGAGGGAACAACAAAATCCACAGTAAAGACTTTCTGCATCATTTATTTGAGCTAAAACATTTGGTTCATAGCAACAGAGGACAAAACTCCCAAAAACCATTAGAGATCTCTCCTATGCACTTTATTGGAGTTCATTTAAAGGTCAGGTCACTATTTTAGTTTTAGGTGTTTACCATTAGACTTCTTCACCTAAAATAATTTAAGCTGAACAGGCTGGTCAATAAATATAAGTGATTCCTTTTGATATCTAATTATTTCACAGGTATGTGTGTGTGTGTGTGTGTGTGTGTTTTATTTCATTGCTGGTGAAACTGGCCATTAAAAATAAGTGATTCATTTTTTTAAACATAAAATCATACTCCATTTCTCAAAAATAATCAAAACAAAAAAATTATTTAAATATATGTAAATGGACTGACTACTGAACTCCCACCTTGCGTCCAATGATTCCGGGTAGGCTCCGGTCCCACCGCGACCCTGATTTGTATAAGTGGTTACAGACAATGAATGAATGAATTAATTAATTAATGACTCATGAGAATCAGAAAGTCTATCCAACTTGTAATACAGATTTTACGCCTGAAAAAAAAGATAGCTGTAATGACACCAAATGGGTGACTAGACGTGAAATGTTTATCGGTTTTGATACTTAATTACCATTATATACATAGTCAATGACTGTGGTTTGAACAACTCTTGTACAGAGTCAACCAAAGTTTGCAACATTCTCACAGACACAGTCCTGCACCCGCAGACGCCGCAGAGCACATAGCGTGGGTTTGGTTTGTGTCAGGGGAAACATTCGTAGTGACAGAGCTTAAGAGCTCCTGAAGACTCAGTGAAAAGTAAGCTGACTATGGGCTAACTGATGCTGATGCTCTTGTAAACACATGCTGTTTAGCACAGCTGGAGAAATGTGCTGGTTTTGTCATTTTGTTTCATTTTTAATGACATATAAAAGCTCTCATGCAAGAAGAGATCAAATTCTAGACAGAATTATTAACTTGCCACCAGTTCCACCTCAAATGGGGCAGCAACTCCTTTCCACTTTAAAAGTGCACTGTGATATTTTACTGCTCCTATATTGTACCTTCATTGGTTTGCATTCAAACCCATTTTCCATTGTGCTCTAGAAACTATATGAAATAAACATTCATTCATTCATTATCTGTAACCCTTATCCAGTTCAGGGTCGCGATGGGTCCGGCACCTACCTGGTATCATTGGGTGCAAGGCAGGAACACACCCTGGAGGGGACACCAGTCCTTTACAGGGCGACACCCACTCACACTCACACCTACGAAAACGTTTTGAGTCACCAATCCACCTACCAATGTGTGTTTTTTGGACAGTGGGAGGAAACCGGAGCACCCGAAAGAAACCCACATAAACACAGAGAGAACACACCACACTCCTCACAGACAGTCACCCGGAGGAAACCCACGCAGACACAGGGAGAACACACCACACTCCTCACAGACAGTCACCCAGAGGAAACCCACACAGACACAGGGAGAACACACCACACTCCTCACAGACAGTCACCCAGAGGAAACCCACACAGACACAGGGAGAACACACCACACTCCTCACAGACAGTCACCCAGAGGAAACCCACACAGACACAGGGAGAACACACCACACTCCTCACAGACAGTCACCCGGCGGAAACCTAATACAACGATCACTTTTTTAACATAAGGCAAACAGAAAAAAAAGACTGTGTATAATTTACTGTTTATTTAGGTAAACTACTATTTTAACAAAGTACAAAGTGCAGCTGATCTATACTTGTGTTGTTCAGTATAAAAAGTGGGTATCAATATATGTGAACTTTTCAGCACATTTAAAAATACAGTGATAATTTTGGCCACTATATTCATTATGTAACATTTTCATACCTTTTCATATCTAGCTTGGACCTAGTAAAAATGTTATTGCTGTTTCACTTTTGGCTGCTCCTGCAAGCCAAAATATCATCAATGGATCATCCGCCAACACAGCTGATGACCTGCACACATAACTTGGCACAGTATTTACACCAGATGCCCTTCCTGACGCAACCTCGCATTTCACCCAGGCTTGAGACTGGCACTAGGAGTAGACCAGCGCAACTCCGCTGGCTGGTAATGGACACAGGGATAACACAAACTCCACAAAATCACTCAAGGAGAGGCTTGAACTCAGGCCCCCCATGGCCCTGGAGCTGTGTTTCAGTGACACTGATATACAAGGTGAATTACATTATATTTCATTGCAAGGAATTTTAAATATTTTCTTATATTTACCACGGGGCGGCACGGTGGTGCAGCAGGCAGTGTCACAGTCACACAGCTCCAGGGACCCGGAGGTTGTGGGTTCGATTCCCGCTCCGGGTGACTGTCTGTGAGGAGTGTGGTGTGTTCTCCCTTTGTCCGCGTGGGCTTCCTCCGGGTGACTGTCTGTGAGGAGTGTGGTGTGTTCTCCCTGTGTCCACGTGGGTTTCCTCCGGGTGACTGTCTGTGAGGAGTGTGGTGTGTTCTCCCTGTGTCTGCGTGAGTTTCCTCCGGGTGCTCCGGTTTCCTCCCACAGTCCAAAAACAACAGGTGGTAGGTGGATTGGCGACTCAAAAGTGTCCGTAGGTGTGAGTGTGTGAGTGAATGTGTGTGTGTGTGTGTTACCCTGTAAAGGACTGGCGCCCCCTCCAGGGTCTATTCCCACCTTGCGCCCAATGATACCAGGTAGGCTCTGGACCCACCGCGATCCTGAACTGGATAAGCGGTTACAGATAATGAGTGAATGAATGATATTTACCACATCAAATAAAAATGTACATACACGTATATATACATTCAGGCATAAATCTGCTTGTCAAATATTCAGCTCAGATTAAATAGATAATACCCCATAGTTGTAATTTACATTGAACGGTCACTGGATTAGGAACACCCACCTTGTATCTACAATCAGGAGAATCTACAGGAACTGTTGTTGACCTGTTTCTCTGCATACTTTCTTACCCCTATTTCAACCAGCTCTTAAATGATCAGGACCTCCATAGGACCATCACAGAGCAGGTATGATGTGGGTGGTGGATCATTCTCAGAGATGCAGTGACACTGGCGTGGTGGTGGTGTGTTATAGTGTTGCGCTGGCACAAGTGGATCAGACACAGACTGTTGGAGTGTAGATACAAGGTAGGTGTTCCCAATCCAGTTATCGTTCAGTGTTCTTAAACACTTAAAGTGATCACTATTGCTCGTATCAGTCTCTCAATTTGCTGTAAATAAAAATATCCGTATAGAATTTACAAAGTTCCTTTAGTTTTTTTTACTACCTAAAACTTTTTCCTTTACAACAATACATTCAATTTAAGTAGTCAATCAAAAAAATGTGCTAAATAGGCCACGAAGCATGACTGAGTTAATAATACATTCCTATAGCTCTGCTGAAATGCACTCTGTATCGGCAAATATTCTGGACACCTGCTCACCCACCACTTCTTCTGAAATGAAGTGCATTAATCAGGGGTTTGTTCCTCTTCACTGCATTAACAGCCTCTGCTCTCTTGTGCAGGCATTCGAATTTAGGTATTGGGTATTACTGAAACATTGCTGTTAAGATTTGATGGCATATGAGGTCACGTAATGATGTTGGGGCAACAGTTCTGCATCACAAATCAAGAAACTGGATGGCGCTCCATCAGACCTGGAAACAACACAGTTCCGGTGAGGGGGGTGGCACGAGTATTACAACCAAGGCTCAGGTGCAGCTGCCCCAGAGTCCCATTTCATTTCATGCTTTTCTGTGAAGATGATGCAAGCTGCGCACCCACAAATGAATAAAATCTCTGAATTCACCAACTCTAAGAGGCGTCTACAAACATTTGGACATCTTGTATAGGTACATAATGTGCCGTACAAGCACGATCAAGACAGACATGCAAAGAGAAAGCTTAATAAGAGGAGATATAAAGAGACTATATTAACCGACTGGGGAAATGAGAACCCTTCCTTCCTTGAAAAAAAAAGGAATTTTAAAAAGATACAAGACAAAAAGAGGAAGACAAATTGGAGTGAATCTGATAATGACTGAAAGAATAAGAAGCCTAATGAACATATGAATTTGAAGCCGATTTTCAAAGATTCCTCAAATGTGTAAAGAGAAATCCATGTTGGGTTCATGCTAATAAAAGACCTCCTTAATTTATTTATTTATTTATTAATAAAACTTAACTCTTGTAAAATTTAAGAGCTCTAGAGTAATTTATGACTCTACAATGTAGATGCATCACCTTGGAGAGTCTGAAAACCCTGTAGATAAATATTTAAATTACCTGTAAATACCTGTGTAGATGCATGTTTTAAAAAGACCTTTAGAGCAGTCCAAACAAAAAAACAAAACAAAGGAAAAACAAAAACAGAAAGCTACTTCTTTACATAATACACTGTGAAGACTTTGGGATACAGTCAGTTTCTAATATAAACTTCTTTAAAAGTGTGGGGTATGTTGGGGCAGGCAGAAATTTGAGTGATCAAGTGCATCCAGCATGAATCCCACCAAACACCCGAGCATTTGTCGTCCGCCTCCCACCCCCTCAGTGCCACACACAGTCCCTCATACTTCACAAAAATAAATTATTTCTAAAACAATAAAAATACTAGCAGTGGTGTGGATGGGGGGCTTTCCATGACTGGTTACATTGACTTGAGTGCTGGTACCACTTATATAGTGGACAGTATCGGTGTCTGTCACACATAAGACCAGGGTTCCCATTGCTGCCCTTGTGTGTCCAGTATGGCAGAAAGGGTAATAGTGTAGGGTGACCAGACGTCCTCTTTTACTCGGACATGTCCTCTTTTTTAGACTTAAAAAAATGTCCGGGCGGAATTTCACAAACGTCCGTGATTTAGTTTTTCTAGAGCTTACATAGAACTTCGAGAAGCATTTCGTTCACAAACTAGTCCCGCCCTCCCCTTACTCCGTTTGGTTCACTTGAGTGAGAAAGGGGCGTGGTGAAGTAGCCTAAAATCTTCTGATTGGACGGTCTGACTGTAGAGCTACCGTTATTGGTCGATAACCTTCTCTGTAAACATTTAATTGGTCAGTCTGCACGTCAGTAGTCCTTGTTTACGTCAGGCAAAGCTCATGTACCCACCCTCATCTCGAGCAGCTATGCCGAAACGAAAATGTAAGTTCTCGGATGAATTAAAAAAGAAATTCCCATGTTTTGTGTAGCAAATAAAGGTTCCATCTCAGATCTGGTCACCCTATAATAGTGTCGTCCTTCACACATCATACAGGGGTTCTACTCCATGCTCGGACAAATATACACATATCAATGACAATGTCAAAAGCATCCATGTACACGTAGCCCAGTGCCAAAATCCAACTATAACCTTATTATTCATTCATTCATTCATTCATTAATTATCTGTAAGTGCTTATCCAGTTCAGGGTCACGGTGGGTCCACAGCCTACCTGGAATCATTGGGCGCAAGGTGGGAATACACACTGGAGGGGGCGCCAGTCCTTCTGTAACCTTATTAGCAATTTGGAAAACACTAACTTAAAGTTGCAAATGACATTAATTTGGTATTTTACCAAAATCAAGGCATCCATTAAATAAGTATTGACTAGGCAAGACTTTCGATTAGATTTCACAAAGAATTAGAGTCAAGGCTCATTCTAATCGTTGCCTGTTTTCATATTTATTACTCCTACCTCAAAAAAAGACCATCTTTAAAGCAAATCACATTAATCTAAATGACCGGCTTGTAAACAATGTGTTAAGAGTTCTGGACAGTGCTCCCCTTTTTTCGATAAATAATGAGGAGGAACGTGCTGCTTTACACTCCACTAAACTATTTATTGAGCTGTTCATGCCTCAAGATCTCACATATTTATACGACTCCAAGGTGCAGTGGGATGCCTTTAAATTTTCATTGCATTTTTAATAAAGATAACGAAAGACTGGAGGTGGGACTTTTTAATACAGCACTTCAGAAATTATGAGAACCGTTAGTCAGCGCGTCTCATTGATTGTGACCATGCTGTTTTTGATTTGCTATTATTTCTTAAGTGTGTGAATACTTCCAAATAGCCCTGGGCTTTTTATACACCATGAGCATATTTTTATAATACTTTTTTTCTTTTTGGTCTCCCTTAGCAACAAGCCAGTTGTGAATAAATCATTGTCGCAATTTCAACTGAGTACTGCTCAAGTGCTTGGCTTTGGTCAGAAACCGAGCACGTTACTGTTCTCAAGGTATGAGTAGGCGATATGGCAAAATTACAAAATATGTCCAAAGCTTCTCTAAAATCCCTGGCTATCCCCCATAAATAGTGCATTCAGCTTCTTAAAGGTGCCCCATTATGGGAAAAGACTTTCAGTTGTGCACACATAGCTTGTATACTCTGCAAAGATACGCATTAAAGTCACCTAGATGTGTATAAAGCCCCTCCAGCAGTGAAACTGAGTTCTCTGGAGTAAAGAACCCCCATCCAATATCTTTTGGATGAGCTGGAGTGGTAGAAATGATCCATTACTTAGTCTAAAGCCTTCTCAGAAGAGTAAATGCTGTTACTACAGTTTCTATCATTACCCCTCATTTCAGAAGAAATGTTGAAGGAACAGGAGTCCAAAAACTTTTACTACAATGTAGTGTAATTTATCAATATAATGATAAATATTTTGATTACTACTGTGAAAGAAATGAACAGCTGTGTGCAGCCAATAAAGCATTCCATAGTTGTCCGCACCACTGCGCTTTAAAACTCCATTAGCCTTGTCCATATTGACCACTCTCGCTACAATTTAATGATGTATTTGTATGATCTTCATAAAATCATTTAATACCAGACACAAGCACTCAAACAGGCTGACCAATCACAAGATGGAACACACTCAGTTACCACGGCAACCCTGTAAACCCAGCTGGCATTGGTCCATATCGGCAATTATGTACTGCACATACACATTTCTGACTTTATGAGACATGGAGACTGTGAAATGGCCTCCACTATGAGCATTAAAGCAGTGTAATAAAACAGTTTATAAAACAGTTAGCTCCAATCATGGAATCTAAGGAGCATTCTTACCACCCTGATATTTGGAATAAAAGCCACTTTTACAGAGTAAATGTATCGTTCCATGGAGATCCCTGCAGCTAACACTACTACTGCTACTAATAACAGCTATTTTGAACAAAGAGGACAAACAATTTTGCAAACTAATTTAGCTGTGATGGAGGAAAAACTAAAAATGAGTCTTAAACGGGTTTGTTTTTCACCAGTTTCTTATGGTGGCCCGCTGAGTCGTATCACAACAACATTTACAAAGCAAACTAAAGCTGAGAACACAACAGACTTAAGAGAGAACTCATCACAACTACAAATGCGAAAACAGAAAGATAAAAGTGCAAACATTGGTTTTGTGCTGAATTTGGTCTCTAGCGCGTGATGCATCCCTTATTGGGAGCGCATGCATGCCTTTTGCTCCAAGGAGATGACACCCCACGTTTTACGATACTAATATCAACAAGAAAAACGTGTAAAATATCATGGTCAATTCAATCAGCAATAAAGTAAATTGCATTGTACCAGATTAGAAACACCCTAGAAGCTTTTTTTAACTATGGTGACTTGTACACAATAATATATTCATTCATTCATTATCTGTAAGCGCTTATCCAGTTCAGGGTCATGGTGAGTCCAGAGCCTACCTGGAATCATTGGGCGCAAAGCAGGAATACACCCTGTAGGGGGCGTCAGTCCTTCACAGGGAAACACACACACACTCACGGACACTTTTGAGTCACCAATCCATCTACCAACGTGTGTTTCTGGACTGTGGGAGGAAACCGGAGCACCCGGAGGAAACCTACACAGACACAGGGAGAACACACCACACTCCTCACAGACAGTCACCCGGAGGAAACCCACACAGACACTGGGAGAACACACCACACTCCTCACAGACATTCACCCGGAGGAAACCCACGCAGACACAGGGAGAACACACCACACTCCTCACAGCCAGTCACCCGGAGGAAACCCACGCAGACACAGGGAGAACACACCACACTCCTCACAGACAGTCACCCACAGCATGAAACGAACCCACAACCTCCACGTCCCTGGAGCTGTGTGACTGCGACACTATCTGCTGCACCACCATGCTGCAATAATATATTATGAAAAATAAATTACATTTTGAGTAGATTAGAACAATACTTTAGGGACCTGGCTCTATTAACACTCTCACAAACTGTGAAATAAAACAATCCAGTCAGTTTTCTGTGATTTGAGGACATGCCTAAAACCTGAGGACATTCTGCGACTTGTGCTGAGCACTTCACAGCACTGGACCCGTCTGGGTCTTGTTCTCACTCTATGGAACATGCAGCCAAAAAGAGATTTAACTACCAAATACTGGCCCCTGATTGGTCAACCTAGTACTGTAAAAAGGCATATCTCCACCTAGTCCTTTTGTCGGAGCTTTAACTCAAATCATGTAGATACCTTCTGCCAATAGGTATTTGTGTGTGTTTACGGAGTTAAGAAACAGTAAATAGCATGGTTAATGGATCGTCAAAAATGGAAAAAGGAAGATGTCAGTATGGATCAGTGAATGTAAACGAAGCGTAGCAGGAGCTGTGGTGGGTGTGAACCCGCTCGAGGTGTGATCAAGAAGTGATCAAGATGGCGAAGTATAACAGACGTTGAGGGAGGAGAGAGAAAGGGAAAAAGAGGGGCAAGGTAAGTGTACACACACTAATCTGAGACTCTCCCTCTGAGAACTTCTGACAGAAAGAGCTTGGAGCAGTGTGTGTTAGCACAGAGCTCCTGACAACATGGCTGGAGGTGTGAAAGTGAGTGTTTGGGGATGAGAGGATACACCTGTTTGTTTACCACACACTCCATCACTTTTCTATCTGCTGTGTTCTGTCTGATCTCTTCTCTGTTAACTCTCTTCTCTTATTATTACAACTCAACTCTGTTCTAGAGGTGGGCGATACCACTGAATGTTCTGATACTGACGCTATTAAAAATATACAGGGGATGATTTTTGCTGGACTATCAAAGAAGGAAATGAGAGGTTATGCTATGTTTGGAACCGTAGCTGGCCAGATAGTCTTAAGCCTAATTTATACTTCTGCATCAAACCTATGCCATAGTCTATGGTGTAGCCTGATCTCTTCAGACCTCCTCAGAACCTAATCTCTTCAGATATGTAACTATGCGTTGCATCAACACAGGCAACAAAAACGGTGATAGGTCAGGGGGAGGAACAGACGTGAGGAGAGAGGAGAGGAGAGAACAGGGCCTGTGTGTTTGATAATGGCCTAGAGCTCATCGTATCCTTCTCACTATCAGAGGCGCTGGAAAAGGTCTTGTGTCGGGCGCGTCCCGCAGAGAGGAGGCGATTGACAGATTGACAATGAACCTAAGAAGTATAGAAACATGAACTCATCTCTTCCATACAACATTGACTGCAGAAAGCAGCAAATAAATGGCGAGAGATTTCCTCATGGTATGGATGCCAGGGATGAGTAATAAGGCTGAACACAGTAAAAATACAGAAGGATAAACGGGACCACTTGGGAAAAACGTGCCGGCTTTGTATTTGTTTCTTTCCTGGCACCTCATGCAAACTATGACCATCCCTAAACAACGACCTACTCCCTAAATAGTGCACTCACAACAACGTAGGCTCTGCATTGACTTGACGTTGTGTGCACTATTTAGCATAAACTGCAGTGGGGGAAGCATAAATTGGCCTTTAGATACGTGAGCTAACAGGCTGAACAACACAGTGCACACGGTGTTCCAGCAAACTGAGGCTCAAATCACACGTTAAGAGGATAGAGCACACACTTTCAAGCACGTTTCGTCTTTCTATTACTCGAACGGCGCAATAGTCACAACTACGTTGGGCTCCCCCTCACCTGTTTTCAGAGTGTGATATCACCAGTCGGTGAGCTCCAACAGCACCTCTTTTAAATGCACATAAATGAACTCATTTGGCAATGTACTGATTAGACAGACACAGAACAGAACCAGGCATATCATCATTTTAAAATGCCCCCTAAATTTTGATATCCATCCATATTTTTATATACTGCAATGTACATTATTACTGTTATTCCACACAACCCTAATGAACAGGTGTTCAAAAACGTTTGGCAATATAACATATCCCCACTGCCAGCATTTTGTTTTCTAAAACAAACATTGTACATCACACTGAATACACAAAGTTCACATAATCGATGTGTACACACTTAGAAATCATAAATCTTAGGACATATATGAAATCGTGCGTGAGTCAGGCGTTAACAGGCATGTATGTGAGTCAGGCTCTATTTGTGCAGGGTATGAAAATTTATGAGCGCTGGTACTGGTACAATGTGTGTGTGTGTGTGTGTGTGTGTGCATTGCTAAAGTGAATACATCAAGTGGACCAAGAGAGTTAAAGGGAGGAAAGAAAAACACATCATGAGAGCCAGTGGTCAAAGATTTTGAAATTCTAATTTTCAAAAACTATTCAAATATTTTAACTTTCCCCCCCGAGCTCTGGAATATGAGACAGACTGTAATACACACACACACACGCAGCTGATTAGCCAAAGCTGTGCTGATGTGAATCATCTCCAGTTTGAGTTTAAATATGTCTGTTGTGAAAATTATCTTCAATTTGTCTGGATTATAAAAACCTACACCCGACCCCTGTTTAAGTTCCTACATGCTTTTAGTTCCTTCCGAAAATCTGCTGTCAAATCAGCACATACATCCGAAGAACAGACATGAAGAAAGCATGTTCAGTTGAATGTAGTCTTACCCAATATGGACACAAATAATTGGCTTGTTTAAGATCTCCAAAGAAATGCTGTAATCACCATGCTCGATGCCATGTGCTGATTAGTGAGGTATAAAGCCATCCAGAGTTAGGCTTAGGAGCAGTATACCTGTGTTTGCTGGAGTGTTGGCGCTCTATCCAATATTTATGAGATAACTTAAAGTGCCAGAACTAATCATCCAGTGTCTAACACATGCTCTTGTGAGTGGATGGCATCAAATCCTCACAGAAGTGTTCCAACATTTAGTGTAAAGGCTTCTCAGAGGGTTAGAAGCTGTTACTACAGTAAAAGGAGGAATATTCCTATCTTTGCTCCATTCCATTTCAGACAAAATGTTTTTGTCCAAAATGGGTGCACCTTAAAGTAGCAGCGTTCACCAAAGACACACTCGGATTGGATTCGTTTTTCAGGGGGTTGTCTGTAATAAACATTATACATGCCTCCTTTGTGACGAAACTCTCACACTGTGACAGCATTGAAAAATTAGAGGACATTCAAGATTCTTTGATTTTTTATTTATTCTGTTTTATAATGCTGTTCCAAAAGAAGTCTGGAGAACTTGTAACACCTACAGCGATGAAGTATAGCTATCAATAAATATTTGGACATGTGCATATGTGGGATCTTTTTAAGATTAAGGTGAGGCCTGAAGTAAACAGAGTTTATGAATGCCTCTCTATCTTATTATGTTAGTTGCAGCAGTATGTGTGTGTGTATGTATGGATACAGCCTCCAGTCTGGTTGTTCAGCCACCACTAATTATCCTGAAAACCTAAATATTTAATCACTATCAGTCTTTAATTAGCAACAACAGCACGTGTGCTCAGCACAAAATAACAATGATGAGTGAGATCCTGTTTGACATCAGAGAGCGAGAGAGAGAGAGGGTTAATGAGACAGAGAGGATAGATGTACAAACACAGAGAAAGATTTACCTTGAAACAAAGGACAACAGAAGAAAGAGGGTCAATAAGAAAAAGACAGAGGAACAAAAGGAAAGAAAGCAAACAAAAGAAATGAGAAGGAAAAGAGAGAACTTTATTGTAATGTAGGGGACACAAAGTGAGGGAGTCTTTGTTGAGATAGAGATGAAAAGACTGTAAGATTTTTGAGAAAGACACGGAAAGAAACAAAGGAAGATTTTGGAGAGAAAATAAAATTAATTTTTGATTTAGAGAGGAAAAGAGAGAAGGAAAAAGAGGGAAAGAAGGAACGTGATTGACATGGAGAAGAAAAGATAAAGATAGAGATTTTAATTGAGATAGAGACTAAAAGAGAGAAAGAATGACACAATGGGAGAAAGGGAAGAAGGAAAAGTGGGTTCATCAGAATATGGATTCATCAAATATAACAGAATTGGAGAAAGATTTTAGATTTAAGAGCTGATCTCAGAATTGATTTCAGAGCTGAACCCAGAGCAGTCGTCTCTCTGCAGCCACCTCCAACTTTAATCATGCTTTTCTCTTCTCCTCTTTATTAAAGAATGTAAATTCCCATGCCACTGCTGCTGCACAGCTTCAGTAGAGAGGTGTAAACATGAGGGAGAGAGAGAGAGAGAGAGAGAGAGAGCACAAAGAGAACGTGTGCTCGTACAAGCTGCTAAAGCCAATTTACACACACACACACACACACAATCTGTCCATCCATCTTTTCCACTGCTCTACATTTTCCTCTTCATCCTACACTTCCCTTTTTTCATCCTTTTCCCCCCTCTCTCCCAGTGCTGGTCTCCACACCTTCTATCTAGCACTCATCCACTTCATCACACCGTCTCCCACCTCACCGAGAGAACAGAGGTGAAGGACGGACGGTAAAAGAAATAAGCAAAGATTGGGTGCAGATCTTTTTCTTCATCTGTTTCTACAGAACAGGCTCGTAAAGATATTAGACACAGGCCAGGTTTCCATCCAACATTTTGCAAATAAAGATATAGCAGCAGAAAAAAAAGCACATAATGATTGCAGATCAGGATCAGCACTGACACGAGGGAGACGGAGATATATCTGAGTGGGCTTTTGTTATTATCAGAATTGTTTTTGCAGTTGTTTACATAAAAATTGATTTAATATTTATTCTCTGTTGTTTCTGTCATACAGAAATTGTTTTGAATGATTTGACAGGAAGGTAAATAAATTCTGTGTGGTCTCATGGCAGTGTACAATGCTCTAAAAGAAGCTCAGGTGGTGCTGGTATGAAAACCGAGTTGTCCAAAAGCATGGTCAAGAGAGTTGTGTGTGTGGGTGTGTTTGTGTGTGTGGGGTGTTGGGAGTGGGAGGGGTCCATTAAAAGTCTGCAGTGAGGCTCATTAAACATAAACCAGGGCCGTGAGGTTTATGTTTAATGATGTTTCTTCAAACATGTTCTTGGCAGTTTTTTCTGTGGCTTTTATATCGTTAGTATCGATATCGGAATTATATAATATCGACCAAACTTTGACATCCTACCCACCCAGTTAGAGAGCAAGGACAGTTGTGCTGCACTGGCCTTTCACAAAATGGAATCACCACGCATCAACCTCACCAACTCCCAGTAATGGAGCTCACCTAGTTGCACGATTTGAGTCACGTTCAGCGTCCGTGTAAACATCGAAACATCATTAATGAGGCGCAAATAAAGCTGAAAGCTGGCATTACCTAACCTTGAAAAATAAATTCTTTGAAAAACTAGCCAGGAGGCAGGAAAGTTGCCTTAATTGAAGAATCACCCAACAGAGAGGAGAAGTTGCCGGAAGTGCCAGAAGGCAAAATAAAGGGAGGTAGAGAAAGAGGAAGGAAAGAAAGATGAATAAAAAAAGGGCGCTGAGGTAAACAGTCCGTTTCCTCTTTGCTCCTTGTACATGTGGTAATTTACTGAGTTACACTCCAATAACCCCTCGCAGAGACATGCAAATGGGATTTGGAGAATGTTGCATAGAAGGCAGAATTCAGCAGAAAAAAAGGAAAAGAAATGTGAAGAAAAAGGAGAAAAAGAGGAGAAAATGTGAGCTAGTAACACTCTATTCTATAGAGCAGTTTGGTGTTGAAAAATAATCTGACATTTCCTCAGTTGTTTAATTAATTGATTTATTTTTTACATATTTAATTTTTCGTACACAGTTCATATACAGCCAACGTTCATGTGATAATTTCCTGGTGGACGTATAGTAGCGTCAGCGTTGTTGTGTTTATGGGAAAAACTGAGCTTTTCAAAAACTGTGTAAAAGCTAAATACATAAACATAACTGTACTTTTGTTACATGCCGTCGATGTGTAACTACATTATTTCTAACACTTAATTCAAATTGGAACATTACCATTTTGAAGGTACCAGCTACGATGCATGCTTAAATTTCCTTTCAAATTGTATATTTATCGCCTGCAGCTCTAGGCCATAAATATAGAGACAGCTAAGGGATGTGTGTGGCAAGGAAAAGATAAAGAAGATAAGAACAGCAGCTAAGGTCTGAGATGATGGAGAGATAGTGGAGGAAGAGGGAGAGAAGACGTATTGCTCAAAGGTGTGGGGATGTGGTGAGAGAGCTCTGTTTTTAAACGGGAACAAGAGAAAAAGGAAGGGGAGAAGAGATAGTTATCTAGATTTAGACGAGATACGCAGCAAAGAAATCTCTAAAAAAAAAAAAAAAAGAAAGCACAAACAGCTCTATTTCAAACTTACACAGGTTCAGCAAAACACAGGCCTTTTCTGTTTCAGAATGGGGTTATGGTGGATGCTCACTCTAGCAGGCTCCTCCTGTTCTAAATGCATGGTTAGAATCCTAAAACAAAGTACCGCAAACCAGGCCTGTAGCTACAGTACCGTGCAAAAAATCAGAGACCACCTTTTTCTTTGTTATATTTCCAGGCTTTCAGGAGACATTTCTTGGAAAATTAGATACAAATGAACAGGAAACATAAAGAAAAGAGCAAAACTGGATGTCAGATAAAAGATAAAATGAGAGTAAAACAAATGGCCCCGACCCAGTGTGGTACCAAAAACTGTCCTCTGTTTAACAGGTGAACATTAAGCTCCGGTGTCTGGTTCTAAGAGTCTGAAAGAATGCAGAGCACTTGGACTATGTTACAGAGGCTGTGTTACTATGGCACCCCGGAGCCTGGAGTCCAAATGCCACATCTCTAAATGTGTTTGGGATTACAAGGATCATGCACTGACCTTTAAAGGTGTGGCTTGTTATTTTTGATAAACTGAAGGCAAATCTCCTGAAAACAATAAAAGCTGTGAAAAAGGCAAAGAGGACAGAGTAAGTCCTGATGCAAATGAAATTGTTTTAAAACACGTGGGAACACATTTTGATATATATGCCATCATCTCTCATCGCATTCAGAACGGTATAGGCATGGTCTTAACATTCTAATGAATGTGCGTGATTAATGAAAACCTGGGGCAAATGAAAACCTGCACTGGGTGGAAGGTTGGGTTGCACTTGGGGGTAATTTCAAGAAATTTGTGGCTCCATGACTATGTGTATAGGTTAGGGGTGTAAATAGTTGACAAATACATCCCTACGCAACTAGTTTATTAAACTTTAATAAGTAAACAGCTACTCTTTAACAAGGCAACAAATGCCCTTACGGCCAGATAATCATATTCATTTCAATTCAGTGTTTGGCACTAAACAAAACAACAAATAATTAAATAACTAAATAAATAAATCCAAAGTATTTTTGATCATGGAAAGCCTGCTATCTGTGTGACCTTGACAGAACTCTCAGTGCAAGCCTCAAAACAAGTTCTAATTTGACTCAGTACGAGATGTTTCAGTGGGCGGCACGGTGGCGCAGCAGGCAGTGTGTCGCAGTCACACAGCTCCAGGGACCTGGAGGTTCTGGTTCGATTCCCGCTCCGGGTGTTGGTGTGTTCTCCCTGTGTCAGTGTGGGTTTCCAGGTGACTGTCTGTGAGGAGTGTGGTGTGTTCTTCCTGTGTCTGCATGGGTTTCCTCTGGGTGACTGTCTGTGAGGAGTGTGGTGTGTTCTCCCTGTGTCTGCGTGGGTTTCCTCCGGGTCCCTGTTTCCTCCCACAGTCCAAAAACACACGTTGGTAGGTGGATTGGCGACTCAAAAGTGTCTGTAGGTGTGAGTGTGTGAATGAATGTGTGAGTGTTGCCCTGTGAAGGACTGGCGCCCCCTCCAGGGTGTATTCCCGCATTGTGCCCAATGATTCCAGGTAGGCTTTGGACCCACCGTGACCCTGAAATGGATAAGCGGTTACAGATAATGGATAGATGTATGGAGATGTTTCAGTGAAATGATGAACACTTTTCTGTGTAAATGTGTTGATTATTGCACATTCTTCTTAGCGAGTTTGGTCCAAAGTTCTTAAACTCGTCTCTTGCTTGTTCGTTCAGGTTTCCTCAAACTGGCAACCTGCTCGAGCTTCACGTCTGGGGAGGAGGGGGAGAAGGCAGACAGCTCTCTCCACTGTTTTGAAACCGTACTATAATTCAGATTTTAAACACTTGTTGTCAGTGTTACAGATTGGCCCTTTAACTTAATTAACAAGAAAATCTCAGATTTAGGTTCCCAGGGGCTTTAAAATCTTGGTGGTTCTGTGTTATTTAGGGCAGTGCAAAGAAGGCATACAATTGCTAATAAGAGCCACAGCAATGAGTCTCTACAACTGCTTTCCAATCCTGGCCCTCAAGTACCCTAAATGGCCAATTTAGGCAGGTTTTAACCCTGCTTTCAACACAGCTGTTTCAGCTCAACAACTCATTAACAAGACCTTCCATGGTTTTAAGAAGTGTAGTTCAGAGGTCATTGATCTCACCCACTAAAAGAACCATCAGCGAGTGAAACCACTTTCCAACATTTTCACCGTGTTCCTGGACCAAGGGAGAGCCAATCAATTGCCGATGATTAGACCAACACAGTGTAAACCCTGTTCCACTTAGGTTGATTGATCTGAGGCTTTCTCATTAAGAAAACTATCATTTTAAACATGACAAATATGTTAATGGAAGATTGCGTCTAGAAAAGTAGAGCAGACAAACTGTAGGAATGACTGGGACACAAACAAAAAATACATACAGTAATTTGCTAAACAACATAAAAATGCACAGGATCGATGCAGCATTAACATCTCCACTGTAAACAAAAAGAGTGACAACTCTAACTCAAGCCCTCCCTCTCCCTTCATCAATCAGCAGGATGTTAGCCAACAGAGGTACTGGTTGTTTTGTTACAGCATGGGCAAGTTATAGTAGTTTGAGGGGCAGTTGTGATTGACTAAAGTAAATAAACATGCTTGCAACAAAATATAGTTAGGCTCCAATATCCGATTCAATCCCTCTGTGATGCCTTAGCTGTCTAAGGCCAGGGGTCTTAGCCAGCCCAGGCATCTGTAAGC